>NC_061121.1:78079936-78239679 GCF_002878395.1 Capsicum annuum
AATAATAATAATAATAATAATAATAATAATAATAATAACAATAATAATAATATCGATGATTCTTTGTTTTAAAAATATAAATAGTTGCAGGACTTTCATAAACTCTTAATTATAGAAATATCACACACACACACATATATATATTAAGTTATCAAAATTATTTAAAAGCACAAAGAGATGACTTGAAAGAAAGGCAGGACAAAATTGGGAGTCAACACCCCTCGCTGGAAATAATATGACCAAGAAAAGTCACAGCGTTCAGCCAAAACTTACACTTGGAGAACTTGGCATACAACTGTTGTTCCTATAAGGTCTGCAATACCACACGGAGGTGATTAGCATGATCCACCTCACTTTTGGAAAACCAAATGTCATCAATAAACACAATGATGAAGAGATCTAAGAACTGCCTGAAAACCTTGTTCATCAAGTCCATAAATGTCGCTGGGGAATTAGTCAAACCAAATGACATCACTAAGAATTCAAAGTGCCCATACCGAGTACGAAAAGTCGTCTTAGTGATATCTCATCCCTAATCTTAAGCTGATGATACCCAGACTGAAGATCTATCTTAGAAAAGAACTTGGCACCTTGCAACTGATCAAACAAGTCATCTATCTTTGGAAGATGATACTTGTTCTTGATCGTTACCCCACCGGGATACACTAGGACGAATAAACCCCTAATCAAGAAGATCCTTAAGTTGTTTCTTAAGCTCTCTCAACTCAGCCAGAGCCATTCTATAAGGAGGAATAGAAATTGGACGAGTGCCCGAAACTAGATCAATACCACACTCAATTTGCCTATCCGGAGAAACACAAGGAATATCATCCGAAAAGACCTCAGGAAACTCATATACCACCGAAACTGACTGTAAAGAAGGACTTTCCAAGTTAGAATCTTTAGCCTGGACCAAGTGATACAGACAACCTTTAGAGATTAACCTCCGAGCTCTAAGATAAGAAAATAAACCTCCCTCTAGAAGCTAGGGAACCACCCTCCTACTCTATAACCGGTTCACCAGGGAACCTAAAGACAACCGTACGGGTCTGACAATCCAAGGATGCATAACAAGAGTGTAACCAATCCATCCCCAGAATAACATAAAAATCCACCATATAAAGTTCAAAAAAATCCACCAAAATCTGCCCACCACCAACAGATACCACACCCCCTTATAGACTCTCTTAGCAATAACTGAGTCACCTAACGAGGTAGAAATAGAAAAAGGATCCAAAACAACCTCAGGAACAAAATCAATACATCCAGCCACAAATAAGGTCACATAAGAAAGAGTGGACCCCAGATCAAGCAGACAATACACGTCACGAGAACAAAGTTTTAACGTACCACTAACAACATCAGGTGATGCCTTAGATTCTTGTCGAGATGCAAAAGAGTACAACTTATTCCAGCTAGTACCGATACAAAAAGTAGGAGCAAACACTGAAGTTGCACCACTAGGCGCAGGAGCAGAAGATAAAGCAACCAGAGCTTTGACCACTCATGAATCACTCTTACCAACAAGATAATTCTTGAGCATATGACCTAGCTTTCCATATTTAAAACACTTGTCCCTTCATTCCTCATAATAACCCTAATAAAAACTACCACAGAACCAGTAAGGAGGGAATGAAGAAGCCGACTGACCCTCACTCACCTAATATTGGGCACCCTATGCCCAGAAATTATTACCACTTTCCTGATGCCTATTACCCGACTGCCTCAGGTAAGGAGCGCTAGTAAAAGAGAATGAACCAAAACTCCCCTTTTTTTCATCCATTTACCTCCATCCCAACACCTTGCAACTAAGCACCTCGATGATCAAAAAACATGTTCCTCTTATCCTGCCTATCTCCGAACTCTTCCTATTTTCTCATCTCATCCACCACCTGCTGCATATGAACAGTCAACCTAGAAATGTCCATATCTTTGATCACCAAAGTAGTCTTGCTTTCCAAGATTAGATCTTGATTCAACCCAGAAGCGAACTTTCTTATTCTCGCCCTTATATCAGCCACCAAATCAGGAGCATAACTTGACAGCTGATGAAACTTCAAGGCATATTCCTTGACAGACATTCTCCTTTGCTTAAGACTCACAAAATCCTCCATCTCTATTTCTCTCAACTCTTGAGTAAAGAAACGATCTACAAAAGCACTAAAAAAGGCACCTCATAAGGACAACTCCTCCATATCACCTCTATCCCTATCCCATTCTTCATACCATTGGTGTGCAACATCTTTGAGATAATAAGCTGTAAAGTTTACACCCTCAACATTATTAGCCTGCATCACCCTGAATATCTTCTCTATTTCATCCAAGAAACCCGATGAATCCTCTTCCACCTTCACACCAATAAAAGTAGAAAGATTTAATTTCATAAATTGAACAATCGTTACGGCCTCAGTAGATAATCCATCAGATGTATCCCGCTCAGTTGAGCAACAGCCAATTGAGCAATAGTATGAATAGACTAGTAAAATTCTGCATTAGTGACCTCACCCTAAGGAGGACTAGTAGTAACCGAAGGAACTCACAGAACTATTAGGGATAGGACCCTGAGATCAAAGATAAACTCCAAACATAGGACGTATCTCATCAACATTATCCCTAAATGGGACTAAAGAGTTTTCTTGTGTTTCAGATCATCGAGGCATGATATGTAAAGAGAACAACCAAGGATTAGAAAAGAATTTTAGGACTTAGACTCTAAACTTGAAAATAGAATACCAGAAAGTGAAACATTCCTAAATTCTTTGTAGCCTCTCTCTTATGAGTATGGCACACTACATATCCATAAGACTCTACCAGACAGCTTTGTGGACTACAAATTGACCATGAACCCAGTTCTCTGATACCAATTTGACATGACCCAACACTGTTCCTTGTCGTAAAGGGAGTTCTAGGTCTAATCGGGACTGGAGGCCACCCCCGTTACCCATCCCAACCTCTAGTCGCCTACCCTCGTTGGTTGAATTCCAAAAAAATAAAAAGATAGCGTAACTGGACAATGACTAGTGCAACTGGACAAGGACTAACCTTGGGATAGGTATATTCCTAGACTAACCCTACCAAGTCATCCCGTCCACCAAACCATACCAACCAAACCACCAAGCCAAACCAACACCAAACCAAGGGCCATAAACTAAGCCATAACCAAAGGAGATCTAAAACATAATATGATTAATCCCCAAAATAAAATATGATGGAACAACCAATAATATCGTCAAAGGGTATCATCCCCAATACCAATATCAATACTAATCCTGACACCACAAACGACCCCATCCATTCCAACCCATAGCAGTAACAACCAAAAGAATACCAAAATCCAATTGGGATATGCCCCAACCATAGCCAAAACCAATATCCATAAATAAGTCATTGTATGAAATCCCACCCACGAAATAGAGCCTTTCAAAATGATGAAAGCTCACCACTTTAATCCAAATGCTAACCCCAAAGTCCAAAATACTAAGCAAGAGGAGTGAAATGGTCAGTTCCTACATCACATGGAGATACAACACCCAAATATGGGTTAGCGAGTGAATGATATCATGAACTCAGGATAAGGATAAAATAATTCCACTTATAAAACCAAATAAAAACCATTCATATACACATAAAAATACATATATATACAACCATGCTGGGAAAGGAACCGGGTTTCACATGCCATTGAAACCTTTACCTGTGTTGTGTAGCTTTTCCATCCTAAACCACCTATGGGCTATATGGGTTCAGGTCCACCTGCTGAAAGGACCCCAGTAAGTGAAGCCGCACGACCAGGGAAGAAAACTTGGGATGAATAGAACATCCCCGAAATATATAGTGTAATGTCATGCACACGGTCACTAGGACCAAACCTTACATCGATAAATATGAGTTTCCAGTTTAGATCCCCCCGCTACCTCCACCTTCCACGGCTTTGCTACATAACCCTTTTTTAAGCCCAATTAAAACCATTACCAAGAAACCAACCAAACCATTAACCATTTATTAACCAAGGCTATCAGATATTGGTATTGTTGTACTGACTATAACTTATAAGTATTGTCCTTAGCCAAACCTTAGGGGATTTCCATATACATCATAGGATTATTAATTAGCCAAAACCATGGCTACGAAGGCCTTTACAATGCATTCAAAAATATTTAAACCATTCACATCATTTAGGGCTTTATTACCAAGTTTAAACCATGTATAAGTTCCATTGAAAAAACAATATTATAGTGAAAAGATTGTTAAAGGCATTTTATGAAACACAATGGGTGTATAGTATTTCCAAAACCAAATTGCATTACAAAAGAACCATTCTCATACAACCAATTATCCAAACACTTCATTAATTCATATAAAAGAATAATTAAAAACATCGGAAAACCATAACCAAGTAGTTATAACCAAAACCCCCCAAATCATATTTGAAAACCAAAAATCATACAACATTCAAATCTTAAAATCATTGTATAAAACAATATCTTTAATTGGAACTAACAATGAGGGAAGATAACATGCCTTAAACTAAGATAACGATGAAGAGAAATCACTAAGACAAGCCCCAATTTACTCCTTAAGAAAAAACCCTTGCTTCCCTTGCCCAAGAACTCTAGAGAGGATTTAAGGGTGTTTTCCAAGTATTTAAGAATAGAATAATAGGGGAAAATAACCTCCCAAGTACAATATAAGTCGTGGGATCTTATTAGGATAAGTGGGGAAATGTCTAGAATACACCAACTTAAGTTTCACGAAAATCCCGTCATAGAGATACGACTGACACTTACGAGTCGTACTCTCCCTATACGAGTGGTACCCACCACTTGTACCCTTGGCTACCCCCTTGGACCAAACATTATCCAAGGTACGACTCATCCAACTTAAGTCGTATCTAAGTGTATGACTAGTACCCATAAACCGTACCCTTGGCAAAATTAAATCCTAAGATGATTGAACACTTTCCACCATACGAGTCCTTGATATGATTCGTACCCTAATTTATAGCTCACGGTGAGACACTCATGCTCAAATCGAACTTAGGAGACAAATTCTATTATTAAACTAAGGAAAACCCAAACTAAATAATCCATATCCAACCATACAACTCATACCATTCAAGTCGTACTCATTTCAGTGACCAAAATTCATCCCACTAACTAACATTGGTCAGCATACGACTGGACCATATCATTTGTACCCCATCATATGAATCATACCCATGAGTCGTATTGGTTCTAGAGACCAGAATTCTAGGAAATTTTCTGAGGATAAAAACCTGAGAAGTTTCAGATATCCTGCTAAGAGCATCAACAACAATATTAGCTTTAAATGGATATTAATGAAGACTTATATTATAGTCCTTGCAAAGCTCCAACTATCTCCTCTACCTGAGATTTAACTTCTTCTGAGTAAACACATACTGTAGACTCTTATGATAAAAAAAAATGTCCACATGTACTCCATACAGATAATGCTACCATATTTTCAATCAGAAACCACAGTTAAAAGCTCTAAATTATGAGTAGGATAATTCCTCTCATGTACCTTTAACTACCTGGAAGCATAGGCAACCACCTTCCTATGTTGCATTAATACACAACCAAGTCCCACCCTAGACACATCACAATAAACCATAAACCGCTTATTGCCTTCAAGTAATGTCAAAATCAGAGCCAAATTTAGCTTATCCTTAAGCTTCTCAAAACTCACTTTATACACTTCTAACTAAGAGAACTTTATCTTCTTCTGAGTTTACTTTGTCAATGGGGTAACTATCAAAGAAAACCCCTACAGAAACCTTCTACTAAACCCAGCCAAACCCAAAAAGCTTGGAATGTCGGTTGGAGTCATGGATCTAAACCACCTTTTTACCACCGGAACCTTTTGAGGATCTACCAGGATCCCCTCACTAGAAATAATATGACCAATAAAAGTTATAGCATTCAACCAAAACTCACACTTGGAGAACTTGGCATACAACTAATGTTATTTTAAGGTCTATAACACCACACGAAGGTGATTGGCATGATCCACCTCACTTTTAAAATACATCAAGATGTCATCAATGAAACAATTAAAAGAAGATCCAAGAACTGCCTGAAAACCTTGTTCATAAAATCTATAAATATTGTCGGGGCATTAGTCAAGCCAAATGATATATGAAGGAATTCAAAGTGCCCATAACAAGTACGAAAATTCGTCTTAGGGATATCCTCCTCCTTAATCTTAAGTTGATGATACCTAGACCAAAGGTCTATCTTAGAAAATAACTCGGCACCGTGCAACTGATCAAACAAGTCATCTATCCTTGGAAGAGGATACTTGTTCTTGACTATTACCTTATTCATCTGCCAATAGTCAATGCACATCCAAAGGGAACCATTCTTCCTGCGCACGAACAACACCAGTGCACCCTACGAGGATACACTAGGATGAATAAACCCCTTATATAGAAGGTCCTTAAGTTGCTCCTTGAGTTTCCTCACCTCAGCCAGAGTTATTCTATAAAGAGGAATAGATATTGGACGAGTGCCCAAAACCAAATCAATACCAAAATTGATTTCCCTATTCGTAGGAACACCAGGGAGATCATCAGTAAAGACCTCAGGAAACTTATTTTCCACCGGAATCAAGTGAAAATAAGGACCATCCTAGTTAGAATTTTTAACTCAGGCCAAGTGATAAAGAAAACCTTTGGAGATTAATCTCCGAGCTCTAAGAGAAGAAATAAACCTCTCCCTAGGAGCTAGGGAACCGCCCTCCCACTCTATAAGTGGTTTACCAGAGAACCTAAACACAACCTTACGAGTCTGATAATCTAAATATGAGTAACAAGAGTGTAACCAATCCATCCCCAGAATAATGTTAAAATCCACCATATCTATCTCAAATAGATCTACCAAGGTCTGGTTGCTACCAACATATACCACATACCCCCTATAGATTCTTTTAGCATTAACCAAGTCAACTACAAGGATTTAAAACAACCTCAGGATCAAAACCAAAACATACAGCCTCATATAGGGTCATATAGGAAAGAGTGAACCCCAAATCAAGCAAACAGTATGCATCATGAGAAAATAATTGTAAAATACCAGTAACGACATTAAGTGATGCCTCAAATTCCTATTAAGATACAAGATCATACAACCTATTCTAGCCTATGCTGGCACCAAAAGCAGGAGCAGATGCTGAAACTGCACCACTAGGCATAAGAGTAGAAAATGAAGCAATCAAAACTTTGAACGCTCCCAAAGCACCCCTACCGACCGGATAGTTTCTGAGTATATGGCTTGGCTGGCCATATTTAAAATACCTTTCCCTCCCTTCATCATAAAATCCCTAATGAAGATGACCACCGAACCAGCAAGAAGGACACAAAAAAGCCGACTATGCCCCACTCGCCTGTGATTAGGCATCCTATGCCTAGAAATTATTACTACCTTGCAGACGTTGTCACCCAACTACTTTAGGTAAGGAGCACTAGTAATAGAGAAGGAACTAGAACTCCCCTACTTCTTCTTTGGCCCCTACTTCTTCTTTGGCCATTTTTCACCATCCCAACCACCTTATTGATGAGAACTACCCTGCTCAAAAAACCTACTCCTCTTACCCTGGCTTTCCCAAAACCTTGACCATTTTTTTCATCCTCCACCTACTGCATGTGGACAGCCAAACTTGAAATATCCATATCCTTAATCAGCAAAGTAGTCTTGCTTTAAAGGATTAAATCTTAAGATAGCCCAAAAGTTAACTTTCTTATTCTCTCCCTTATATCAGCCACCAAATCTGGAGCATACCTTGACAGCTAATGAAATTTCAAGAAATATTCCTTGATAGACATTCTTCCTTGCTTAAGGTTCATAAACTCTTCCATCTTTGAATCCCTCAACTCCTAAGTAGAGAAGCAATCTAAGAAGGCATTAGAAAAGGCCTCCCATAAAGATAGCTTCTCCACATCACCCCTATCCCTATCCCACTCCTCGTACCACTAGTACGTAATATCTTTGAGCTGATAAGCTACATAATTCACCCTTTCCACATTAGTGGCCTGCATCACTCTGATATCTTTACCATTTCATTCAAAAAAAACCTGAGGATCCTCCTCCACCTTTACACTAGTAAAAGTAAGAGGACTCATCTTCATGAACTTGCCAACCCTTATGGCCTCCACAGATAGAACACCAGATACATCCCGCTCAGTATGAGCAGCAACCAACTGAGTAATAGTATAAATGAACTAACAAAATTCCAAAATAGTCACCTAGCTTTGAGAAGGACTAGTAAAAACTGGGGTAACTCCAGAACAATCAGATATAGGACCCAGAGATCGAGTACAAACTCTAGGTGTAGGGCATACTTCATCAACATCATCCCTAGATGGGACAGAAGAATTTCTTTATGTTCTAGATCGTCGAGGCATGATCTAAAAAGCGAACAAATAAAGATTAGAGGAAATTCAAGGACTTAGACTCCATCTTAAAAATAGAATACCAAGAAAGTGAAACATTCCTAAAAGTCTTATAGCTTCTCTCTTATGAGTGTAACATTCTACATATCCCTAAAAGAGACTCTACTAGAATAGATTTGTGGACTCCTAATTTACCATGAACCTAATGCTCTGATACCAACTTGACATGACCCGATTGGGGGCCTTGTTATAATAGGTGTCCCAAGTTTGATCGATATGGGAGACCACCCCCGTTACCTAACCCAACCTCCAATCATCTACCTTGAGTTGGCTGAAATTTGAATATATAACAATATAGCATAATTGTACAAATTAAAAACTCTGGGATAGGTCTATTATCGAAATCGACCCAACCAAGTTCAACCATCTGAACCCAACCAATAGTCAAACCAAACCACAAATAATAACTAATGAGTTTCATAAAAATTATATATAATCTCAGAATAAAAGATGATGGAACAACCAACACTATAGTCACCGGTGTTAGCCCCAATACTAATGCCAATACTAAGGCTGACACCCCTCTCGATCCTGCCCATACCAACCTATAGTAGTTCCACAAAATCCTCTAACCAAAAGATTATCAAAATTTAATTGGGATATGCCCCCAACTATAGTCAAAACCAATATCCAAAAATAAACCAAAGTATGAAATGACATCCATGAAATGGGACCTTTTAGAAATATGGAATATCACCATTTCAATTCAAAAGTTGATCCCGACTGTTTGATTACTATGTAGGAGGAGTAGAACAGTTGGTTCCTGCAGCGTGTGGGGATATAGCCGCCTGAAGATAGGTAAGAATGTGAACGTTAGCATGAACTCAGGATAAGGATAAAATAATAAAAACCTATAAAACCAAGTAAACCAACCATATGCATACAAACCATACATATATATAACCATGCCGAGAAAGAGAACTGGGTTTAACATGCATATGAAACCATTAATCTGGGTATGTGTATCTTAACTGTCCTTAACCACCCACAGGATATATAGGTCCAGTGTAACCCTCTGAACGAGCCCCGATACGTGTATCCACATGAACTGGAGATACCATTAAAGTAGGGGATTCCCAAGCACCCTTACCCTCTATGATACATATGAATAATGTATTTAGAGGATTCTCATGTACCTTATAGTTTCATATAAGGTCTCCATGACTTACCCCTTATGTCGGCAAACATGAGTTTCCATTGTTCATTCATTGAACTCCTACCTTTACAGTTAGCTATTAGACCCCGCCATTTTTGCCCAATTAAAACCATTTTCAATCAACCAAACCATTGTTATTAACCAAGGCTATACATAGTAGTATCGTTATGCCAACTATAACTTGCAAGTATTGTCCTTAGCCAAACCTTTTAAGGTAACAAGATTCCTATGCACCTATTTAACAAGTTAAATTGGGGAGTCCCATGCACCCCACAATTGTTCCATTATTTTTTCTTGGGCGATTCTATTGTACCTCACAAGGATGATTGTTAAACCCAAAACCATTTTATTTTGACCATTCCAAACCATTTAACCATTTAGGGTTCTATTACCAACTTTAAATCATGCAATGGTTCCACTAAAATCCAACAATGTAGTGAAAACATTCTCATAGGTATTTTATCAAACATATTGTGGTATAATATTTCAAAAACCAAATCCAATTACTAAATAACCATTCTCATGAAACCAATTATCCAAAACAGCCATAAAAGCATATAAAATCATAATTAAGTCATGATAAAACCGTAACCAAGCATTTATAACCAAAACCCTCAAATTATATTTGAAAACCTAAAGTCATACAATAATCAAACCATAAAAACATTGTATAAAACCATGCCTTTAGTGTAACTAAGAATGACGGAAGAGAACATGCCATAAATCAAGAATATTATAGAGAGAAATCACCAACACAAGTCCCAAATTAGTCCTTAAAATAAAACCTTAGCTTCTCCTTACCCATAAACCATAGAGAGAATTATAGAGTGTTTAAAAGAAGTTTCAAAGAATTAATGTAAGACCCACAAAGTTCCCTCATATTTTGAGCCTTAGAGCACGTCAAGCGAAGTGTAATTTTGGTCCTAAAAGATTGAGAAGTGACTTCCCAAGTAATTAATGTTTAAACCATATAGAATTTTCTTAAATCTAACTTTTTTTCATGTAGAAAAATTGAATTAGCTTTCCAATGACACCAATTTGGTCCAAATCTGGTATCGGCGTGAGAAGTTATGGTTGTTTTATCGAGAGTTATCGAAATTACCCAGGTGCATCGAACGATCCAAAGGACCGTCGAGTCTGTGACGGACCATCACTTGGTCCATCACAACCAAGATAGTAACTTTTTTTTTTGGCCCAAGTGCGATGGCCAAGATAATGGACCATCGGGTTTGTGACAAACCATCGCTGTGACCGTCATACTGAGGCAGTGGGCCTTAACCTAGCCATTATACGACGGATGATCTGACGGACCGTCGAACTTGTGATGGACCATCGATCTAACCATTGCATTGAAGAAGTATGTCTTTTTTTGGTCATCGTGCAACGAATGACCCGACGAACCATCGGACTTGCGAAGGACTATCGCAGACCCCATTCAGTATTTTTAACTTATTTTTAAAAAGGGCTTTTGGGTATTTTGCCTTTTTTACCTCAGATATATTCCAAACGAACTTGATAGTCTCATTATCTCCCCAAACATCCAAAGGCTAGGGTTTTTCCCTCAAAAGTAAATCTAAAATCCATCTCCAAGAAATCACCATGGATTCTACAAATTCAGTTGAGATTCGAGTTTTCTAAGTTCAAAGATTGTAAGAACCATCTATCAAGAGTAAGAAGAAGTGTTTAGAGCAAGCTTGTTCATCCAATTTCATAATCTAAGATATGTGGGGTTTTGAAAAAGGGTAATCCTTTCACCCTTGTGCCCAAAGACTTATTTAAACTATAATTTTCTGCAATCTATGAGATTTTACATGAATTTGAATTAGGATTTTTCACCCATTATTATTGATTGCAATATTTTGATGTTTCCTATGAATTAAGAGTCTAATAGCATGATTTTCACATATTTTCTTGAGAAGTTACATTGGGTCTATACCCCATGATTTTAATCCTTAAGAAATTAATAGTTGAAATGTTTGAGATATTGAAGCATATGAGTATGTTGAGATTTTGAGATAAATTGCTGAAATTTCCAGATTTCTACATGAGTTATGAATTGATATGCTATCTATTATGCTTTTGATGAGTTTTAACTTGAGATTGAATTATGGGTTATTGAGCCCTACTTGAGACTTGCAATTTTATGAACTTTTGTGCTATAAGCACCCATGATTTGAGTATTCTGAGATTATTGAGAAATGTTTTGACCTAATGGTCATGGAGTTTTGAAATCCACTTCACTAATGAGATTATAGATTTGATTATTGGGTTCTTGATGAATCATGAGAGTTTTTTAAAGTGGATTTTTATGAGATGAGAGAGATAATCTAAGGGGAGTAGTATTTAGCATCAAGTTGGGTAAGTTGTTATAGTTTCTTACCCCATAACTATGTGCCACCGTAGGTTTGGCCTAAGGCCGAGATGATTTTTGGGCCTAAGGCTGAGATATTGGGCTCGAGAACGAGATAAGTGATCAATGAATTGAGATTATACTCCCTGGAAAGAATATGATGCTCCTCCCCAATATGGGGTCTCTTTCTTAGGAGGACAAAACATTGAACTCCATGTATCTCGCATGGTTTATGTCGGTTAAGAGAACCTCCCTTAAAACTAAAGCTTTGAGATAAATTATTTTCTTAAGACTAAAGTATTTTCCCTTGATATGAGTATTTTCCCAAAAGTGAATGAAATGCCTTCAAGTATATTTCAAAGTTATATGATTTCGAATTTCAAGTACCTGAGTTCAAAATAGTTATGAGTTCATAAGCATTAAAGAAGTTTTACTCTCCATGATACATATGAATGAGTTAAAAGTATTATTTAAAGTTTCCTTTAGCCTATAGGTAATGAGACTAAGAGAAGATTACCGATTTCAAAGTTAAACTATGATGACTCATGAGATTTGTCTTGTATGCTCCATTCTACATGATTCATGATCTTTACATTTTATACTTATTCAAGCCATGTGAGTCATTACTTATTGCATGCATGATTTGAGTAAAGAGTATTGATATTGTTTTATATAAATGCATGCACCCCCACATACTCAGTACATTCCCAAGTGTTGATCCACATATACGTCTATATGATACATTGTCTTATAAGGTAGGTTTAGGTGCTCAGTCCTAGCCTCGTCAGTGACTTCCGAGTACCTCTATCTACATCCCTACAGTGGTGAGTCCTCATGGTTTGAGGACCTATCATCAGACATTTCAGCATTCGAGAGACTATGTTATTAATTTCAGTTCATTTCGAGTTAGTTGAGGACCTGTCCCAATGGCTCTCTAGTTTATGGATTAGTAGAGGCTTTGTTAGACTAGTTGTCAGGTTGTGATTGTGTTGAGAGTTCCAGTATTGTGGTCGTTTGGACCGAGTATTTTCTCTATATTTCCCTTCATATGATATGACTATGCTAGTATTTGAATTATTTCATCTTGAGATGAGTATTATTAGTAGAAATAGGATCAAAGGGTTAACTTTGGCTACTTGTAGCCTTAAGCACCGTGTGACATCTTGGGTGGCGATTTTGGGTTGTTACAAACTTGGTATCAGAGCCTAAGGTTTTAAGGAGTCCTAGGGAGTCTTACAAGCCGCATTAAGTAGATTCTTGATCATCGGTGTGTAGCACGCCATATCTATGAGCAAGAGGCTACAAGATGTTTTAGGAAAAGTTGTTTCTTATTTTGGATTCTATCGTGCCTATAGTTTTCCCTCTCATCTAATAATTTGAGCTTTTCTATTTTAGCAAATGAGCAAATATTTGCAAAAACAATAATGAACAACCCCTACCTATTGATCCTTTGAATGAGATGGTATCTCATACTGAGTTTTGGGTGACCTTTCAGGCGTTAGCCCAAGCAATCACCGTCAATGTTCAGGCCAATAATCAGGCTGCAGTTACTAATCAGCAGGGAGGTAATATAGATGTGGCTAGGATTCGTGATTTTATACGGATGAATCCGCAAGGGTTTTATAAGTGTAAGGCAGATGAGGACCCACAGTTATACCTTGAGGAGGTGAGAAAGATCATACAAGTGATGCATGTTTCTGAGGAAGAAAGTGCTGAGGTTGTGTCCTACAGGCTAAAGAACATTGCTTACGACTGGGTTGTATCATGGAGGAATGGTAGAGGTAATAATGTTGCTCCATGACTTGGCAAGTGTTCCAAGATACATTCTTGGACAAGTTCTTTCCGCTTGAGATAAGGGAGGCAAAGATTGAGGAGTTTATGAACTTGATGCAGGGCTCCATGACTGTTAAGGAGTACTACTTGAAGTTCAACCAGTTGGCCAAGTATGCTCCTGATTTGATTTCTGACACCCGAGCTAGTATGAGCAAATGTATGACCGATGCTTCTGAGTTGGTACTGAAGGAGTATAGGATGCAATGTTGCATAGGGATATGGATCTGGCTAGGTTGATAATGCATGCCCAGCAGATAGAGGTAGATAAGATTAGAGAGAGATAGAGTGAGGGGTAAGAAGAAGGCTAAATCTAAGCAGCATGAATTTAGCCAGCCTAGGTTCTATGGAGGGAACCGCCCTCAGTTTCAGAGATGCCCATCTATGCCAGTGCCTTCATCAGCTAGTGCTCTTGCGCCTAGAGGCAGACAGGAGAAAGGGGGGAGGTATTTTATGTCTAGGTCGCAGAACAGTATTGGTAATAGGTCTCGTTATCCTCCTTGTGCTAAGTGTGGTAGGGATCATCCCGGTGAGTATTTCATAGATTTGAAGGGTTGTTTTGGTTGTGGCAAGCAGGGCCACAGACTTAGAGATTGTTCTCATGCTAGATAGGGGAACAGAGATGCCCGACCTCAGGCAAAGGCTACTAGTGCACCAACTCTTGTACCCTATCCTGCCCCTGCTCAGGGTGCTTTATCTAGCACTGCTGGCGATCAGCGCTAGAATAGATTTTATTCCTTACCATCCCATCAGGAACAAGAGGAATCTCCCGATGTTATTACCGGTATGCTCCGTGTTTTTTGCTTTGATGTCTATGTGTTGTTGAACCCCGGGTCAAGTCTCTCTTATGTGACCCCACTTGTAGCTGTGAATTTCAAAATGAGTCCCAAAAAGATTTTTAAGCCTTTCCTAGTTTCTACACCAGTAGGGGAGTCAGTTGTAGCTAAACAAGTGTATAGAGATTGTCTTATTGTTATTCTTCATAAAGTCATACTTGCTAATTTGATAGAGTTATACATGGTGGATTTTGACCTTATTCTGGGTATGGATTGGCTTCATTCTTGTTATGCATCTATAGACTGTCATACCCGTGTCGTTAAGTTACAGTTTTCTGATAAACTAGCTTTTGAGTGGTCCGGGAGTTCGGTATCTTCCAAGAGTCATTTTATCTCCTATCTCAAAGCCAGAAACCTAATATCCAAGGGTTGAATCTATCACCTAGTTAGAGTCAACGACACTAAGTCCAAGGCTCTAACTATTCAGTCAGTCGAAATTGTCAACGAGTTTCTAGATATTTTTTTGAAAGATCTCCCAGCGGTGAGAGAGATAGAATTCAGGATTGACCTTCTTCCCAACACTCATCCTATTTTTATTTTTCCATGCCATGTGGCATCTGCATAGCTTAAGGATTTGAAAGAGCAACTCAAAGATCTTTTGTACAAAGGTTTTATTAGGCCCAGTATTTCTCCTGGGGGCACACCTGTCTTATTCGTGTGAAAGAAAGATAGTTCTTTGTATATGTGCATTGACTATCGTCAGCTTAACAAGGTCATCGTCAAGAACAAGTATCCTCTTTCGAGAATTGATGACCTGTTTGATCAGTTGCAAGGTGCAAGTTATTTCTCTAAGATAGACCTTAGATTTGGCTATCACCAGCTTAAAGTCAGGGAATGTGATATTCCAAAGATAGCTTTTCAAACCCGCTATATTTACTTTGAGTTTCTAGTCATGTCTTTCGGGCTAACCAATGCCCCAGCAGCCTTTATGGACCTTATGAATTGAGTATTCAAGCAATATCTAGATATGTTTATCATAGTGTTCATAGATGACATCCTTGTGTACTCCCACAGTGAGCATGACCATGCAGATCACC
This sequence comes from Capsicum annuum, assembly GCF_002878395.1. Taxonomy (NCBI): domain Eukaryota; kingdom Viridiplantae; phylum Streptophyta; class Magnoliopsida; order Solanales; family Solanaceae; genus Capsicum; species Capsicum annuum. Next base: position 78,095,616 of record NC_061121.1, read on the forward strand.
TTAGAATTGTCTTGCAAACTCTTAGAGACCACTAGTTATTCACCAAATTCAGTAAGTATTAATTTTGGCTAAGGTTTATTTCCTTTCTGGACCATGTTGTTTCAGTCGAAGGTATTAGTGTTATACCCAAAAGACAGAAATTGTAAGAAATTAGCCTAGACATATCTCTTCATCTGATATTAGACGTTTCTTGGGTCTAGTGGGCTACTACTGCCGTTTTGTCGAAGGTTTCTCTTCTATTGCGTCTCCCATGACTCGGTTGACCCAAAAAAACTTAAGTTCCAGTAGTCAGATTCCTATGAGAAGAGTTTTCAAGAGTTGAAGACTTGACTTACTTCAGCCCTTGTGTTGACTTTCCCTGATCGTACAGATAGTTTTATGGTGTATTGTGATGTCTCTAGAGTTGGTTTGGGTTGTGTGTTGATGCAAAAAGGTAAGGTCATAGCTTATGCCTCTAGGCAGTTGAAGCTGCATGAGAAGAATTACCCAACCCATGATCTTGAGTTAGCTGTTGTGGTCTTTGATTTGAAAATCTGGAGACATTATCTTTATGGTGTCCATGTTGATGTGTTTACTGATCATAAGAGCTTGTAGTATGTATTTACTCAGAGGGAGTTGAATCTTAGGCAGAGGAGATGGTTGGAGTTATTGAAAGACTATGATAAGAGTGTGCTATATCACCCGGGCAAGGCTAATGTAGTGGCAGATGCCCTTAGCAGGTTGTCTATGAGTAGTGTTGCTCATGTGGAGGAAGGTAAAAAGGAGTTAGCTCGTGATGTGCATTGTCTAGCTAAATTGGGTGTTAGGTTGCTTGATTCAGCTGAGGGAAGTACTTTGGTGCAGAGTAGTTCCGAATCCTCTTTAGTTTCAGAAGTGAAGAAGAAGCAAGATAAGGATCCTAGTTTGGTCAGACTGAAAGAGGCATTTAAGGACTAAAAGGTAAAGATTTTCTCCCAAGGGGGAGATGTGCATTGAGATTGCAAGGTAAATTATGTGATCCGTGTGTTGATTATATGAGGTAGAGGATTATGGCTAAAGAGCATGGCACGTGGTGTTCTATTCATCCCTGTACTACCAAGATGTATCGTAACTTGCGGGAAATCTATTGGTGGAATGGTATGAAGAAGGATATAGCTGAATTCATAGAAAAGTGTGCAACGTGCCATTAGGTAAAGGTAGAGCACCAAAGACCTGGTAGTGTGTGATGCAAGAGTTTAGTATACCCACTTGGAAGTGGGAGGAGGTAAATATGGACTTTATGATCAAGTTGCCTCTTTCGCATCATCATCATGATTCGGTTTGGGTTGTTGTGGATAGGCTAACTAGGTCCACACATTTCTTTCCTATTTATACATCTTATACAACTGTGGATTATGCTAGATTGTATATTCGATAGTTAGTCAAGCTGCATGGAGTTCTTCATCTATCATTTCAGATAGGGGTACTCAATTCACTTCTCAGTTTTAGAGGGCATTTCAGCAGGGTCTTAGCACCCAAGTTCTTTTGAGTTTTATTTTTCACCCGTAGACAGATGGTCAGGCTGAGAGGACCATTCAGACCCTAGAAGATGTGTTGGGGCATGTGCTCTTGGTTTCAAAGGTAGTTGGGATGAGCATTTGCCATTGATAGAGTTCGCCTATAACAATAGTTACCATGCTAGCATCGGGATGGCACCATATGAGGCCTTGTATGGTAGGAGATATAGGTCACCCATAGGTTGGTTTGAAGTGGGTGAAGCTGCCATGATTGGACCTGATACAGTGTTTAAAGATATGGAGAAATTTAAGTTAATTAGAGAATGGTTGAAGACAGCTCAGAGTCGTCAAAAGTCTTATGCCAATGTGAGGAGAAGAGATCTTGAGTTTGAGCTGGGTGATTTTGTATACTTGATGATTTCACCATGAAAGGGATGAAGAGGTTTGGTAAAAAGGGAAACCTTAGTCCCCGTTATGTTGGCCCGTATAGAGTCTTGAGTTCTGTTGGTAAAGTAGCCTATGAGGTTGAGTTGCCTGCAGAGTTGATAGTTGTTCATCCTATTTTTCATGTCTCTATGCTTAAAAAACATATTGGTGATTCCGTTGTAGTAGGTCCCTCAGAGAGTGCCAATATTCAGAACGGCCTTTCCTTCTATAAGATTCCTGTTGAGATCCTAGATTTTTAGATCTGTAAACTAAGGAACAAAGAATTTACCTTGGTCAAAGTTTTATGGCGGAACTAGTCTGTTGAGGGTGCTACTCGGGAGGCAGAAGCAGACATGCGAGCCAAGTACCCGCACCTCTTTTCTGGGAATTCAGATCAATCCAAAGGTATTGTTTTTCCTTAATTCATCCCTTCTAATCTAAAGTTTGGCTATATGTATCTGTTCTTGCATGAGTTCTTGCAATTTCTGAGGCATTCAAGAGTTTAGAAAGATTTTGAACCCGTTTTAGCAACTTGCTCCATTATATGTACTCTGTTTTCCTGTGTTCCTAGTCTAACTAGCTACATTCGAGGACGAATGTTTCCAAGGGGGAGATATTGTAAGACCCCGCAAAGTTCCCTTGTAGTATGAGCCTTAGAGCATGGCAAGCGAAGTATAATTCCGACCCTAAAAGATTGAGAAGTGAATTCCCCAGTGATTGGTGTTTAAACCATATAGAATTTTTTAAATTTGAATTTTTGTCATGTAGATAATTGAATTAGCTTTCCAACGATACCAATTTTGTCAAAATCCAGTATTGGGGTGAGAAGTTATAGCCGTTTTACCGAGAGTTGTCGGAACCACCCAGGTGCGATAGATAATCCGACAAACCGTCGAGTCTGCGATAGACCGTCGCTCGGCCCATCGCAACCAAGGCAGTAACTCTTTTTTTGGCCCAAGTATGATGGCCAAGACAATGGACCATCGGGTTTGCGACGAACCATTGTTACGACTGTCGCGCTGAGGCAGTGTGGCCTTACCCTGGCCATCATGCGACGAATGATCCGACGGACCGTCTAACTTGTGACGGACCTTCGATCCGACCATCGCATCAAGGAAATATGTCTTTTTTTCATCATCGTGCGACAGATGACCCGATGGACCATCAAACTTGCGACGGACCGTCGCTCCGACCGTCGCAGACCCCATTCAGTATTTTTAGCTCGTTTTTAAAAAGGGCTTTTGGGTAGTTTCCCTTTTTACCCTCAGATATATTCCAAATGAACTTGATAGCCTCATTATATCCCCAAACATCCAAAGACTAGGGTTTTTCCCTCAAGAGCAAATCTAAAACCCTTCTCCAAGAAATTCAAGAACTCACCATGGATTCTACGAATTCAATTGAGATTTAAGTTCCCCAAGTTCAAAGGTTGCAAGAACCCTCTCTCAAGAGAAAAAAGAAGAGTTTAGACCAAGCTTGTTCATCCAATTTCATAATCTAAGGTATGTGGGGTTTTGAACAAGGGTAATCTATTCACCCTTGTGTCCGAAGACTTATTTAAACTATAATTTTCTGCAATCATGAGATTTTACATGAATTTGAATTAGGATTTTTCACCCATTATTATTGATTACAATATTTTGATGTTTCCCATGAATTGAGAGTCCAATGGTATGATTTTCACATATTTTCTTAAGAAATTGCATAAGGGTTTATACCTCATGATTTTAATCCTAGAGAAATTAATAGTCGAAATGTTTGAGATATTGAAGCATATGAGTATGTTGAGATTTTGAGTTGAATTGCTGAAATTTCCAGATTTCTACATGAGTTATAAATCGATATGTTATCTATTATGCTTTTGATGAGTTTTAACTTGACATTGAATTATGGGTTATTGAGCCCTACTTGAGACTTACAATTTTATGAACTTTTGTGCTATAAGCACCTATGATTTGAGTATTCTAAGATTATTGAGAAATGTTTTGACCTAATGGTCATGGAGTTTTGAAATCCACTTCACTACATGAGATTATAGATTTGATTGTTGGGTTCTTGATGAACCATGAGATTATTTTAAAGTGGAAATTCATTAGATGAGTAAGATAATCTAAGGGGAGTAGTATTTAGCACCGAGTTGGGTATTCAGTGATCACTGAATTGAGGTTATACTCCCTGGCAAGAGTATGACGCTCCTCCCCAATGTGGAGTCTCTTCCTTAGGAGGATAAAATATTGGACTCCATGTAACTTGCATGGTTTATGTCGGTTAAGAGAACCACCCTTAAAACTAAAGTTTTGAGATAAATTATTTTCTTAAGACTAAAGTATTTTCCCTTGATATGAGTATTTTTCCTAAAGTGAATGAAATGCCTTCAAGTATGTTTCAAAGTTATATGATTCCGAATTTCAAGTACTTGAGTTCAAAGAGTTATGAGCTCTTGAGCATTAAAGAAGTTTTACTCTCCATGAGACATAAATGAGTTGAAAGTATTGTTTAAAGTTTCCTTTAGCCTATGGCTAATGAGACTAAGAGAAGATTACCAATTTCAAAGTTAAACTATTATGACTCACGAGATTTGTGTTGCATGCTCCATTCTACATGATTCATGAGCTTTACATTTTATACTTATTCAAGCCATGTGAGTCATTACTTATTGCATGCATGATTTGATTAAAGAGTATTGATGTTGTTTTATATAAATGCATTCACCCCCACATACTCAGTACATTCCCAAGTGTTTATCCACATATACGTTTATGTGCTACATTGTCTTATAATGTAGGTTCAGGTGCTCTGTCCCAGCCTCGTCAGTGACTTTCGAGTACCTCTACCTACATCCCTACAGTGGTGAGTCCTCATGGTTCGAGGACCTATCGTCTGACATTTCAGCATTCGAGAGACTGTTATTACTTTCAGTTCATTTCGAGTCAGCTAGGGACTTGTCCCAATGGCTTTCTAGTTTATGGATTAGTAGAGGCTTTGTCAGACTAGTTGTCAGATTGTGATTGTGTTGAGAGTTCCAGTATTGTGGTCGTTTGGACCGAGCATTTTCTCCGTATATCCCTTCATATGATATTATTATGCTAGTGTTTGAATTATTTCATCTTGAGATGAGTATTATTAGTAGAAACAGGCTTAAAGGGTTAGCTTGGGGCTACTTGTAGCCTTAAGCACCGTGTGACTTCCCAGGAGGCAATTTCGGATCGTTACAATTAATGAATATAATGATAGGGAAAATATCCTTCAATAGGAATATAAGTCCTGGGGCCTTATTAGGTTAAGTGGGGAAATGTCTAGATTGCCCTCACTTAAACTCCCAAAAATCCCGTCAGGTGGGTACGACTATCTATATCGGTCGTACCCTCCAATACAAGTGGTACCCATCACTCGTACCCAAGGCCATCTTCTTAGAACCAACACTATCCAAGGTATGACCCATCCCAAACCATGTCGTATCTAGGTATATAACTAGTACCCGTGATCCGTAACCCTAGCAGAATAGAATCCCAAGAGGATTGAACACTGCCCACCATACGAGTCAATGGTATGAATCATACCCTGTCTTATGGCTCATGGTGAGCCACTAGTACTCAGATCCAACTTAGTCTACGAAATATAAGATTAAGTAAAGTAACCAAACATCCCGTATCCACCGATACGACTCGTGCCACCCAAGTTGTAGCAATTCTAGATCCCAAATAAGACCCATCAACCAACACTGGTGTGTATATGACTAACTCATACCACTTATATCCCAGTGTACAAGTCATTTCCCCAAGTCTATCCTATCGAGAGACCAGAAATTCAGGAAATTTTCTAAGGGCTAGAAACTCATGGTGTTTCAGCTAGCCATACAATATATTTATGACGAGGATGAATGTTTAGGTGCAGTGAGATACTCTTCCAAGGGTTCTTTGGATGGTAAGAGAGTAAAGCAAGGTACATTTTCCTTATAGAGTATCTCTCATGGAGTAGCACTAAATTCAGCTTTTATTTGAGACCCCCTTGTAAATTCTAAGTCAACATGACATATTTCCAAGCCTCAAAGATATTTCGAAAAACCTAATTTGCATATCTGAGGACCTCACAGCTGATGACCGACATATGCTTCATGTAATAAATATGTACCCAATAAATCCACAAATAGTCCTTCTTTGCTGCTAAGGCCTATAAATGCTTCAAGATTGCTGCTCTTTTCCAAGTTATCATGTGTATAACATTGATCCCACTAATTAAACTAGATAAGAAAACCTTTTCCCAATAGACCAAAGCCTTTTTAGAGCTTGCAACATCGCCAGTCCATAGAAAAGTTTGGCAAATCCCATTAATAAGTATCATGATTATTTTAAGAAAGATGAATACCTGAGCCTAATAAGTTTTGACCCCAAACAATACAGCCTGAATTAATTGAAGTCCACATGCATAAGAGAGTAGCTTAGCCGACCAACACCTTACCCTTTCCATAATTTTTTCAACTAATGGCATGCATTTATGGACAATCAGCTTCTTAGATGAGAGGTACACCAAGATAAGTGAATGGTTATAACCCTTCTTTAAACTTCAGGTGGTTAAGAATATCCTACTTCACTTGATCCTTTACTCGAGACATGTTCATAGAACTGTTATCAGTGTTTGCCTATAGCCCTGGAACAATACAGAATCTGTGGAAAGCCTCATGTATATGATTAACAGAGTCAAGGTCAGCCTTACAAAACATTAACAAATCATCCACAAATCAAATATGCATAACCCTTAATTTATGACATATTGGGTGGAATTTGAACAACTTATTTGTGGCTAAACAACTCAATTCCATAGAAATGAATAAAAAGTAAGGTGACATTGGATCATCTTGCCTAATACCCTTTTTTCCTGGAAAATGTTTAGTCAGGACATCATTTAGCATAAAAATAAGAGACAGTGGTAGTACATACCATAACCCATTGAATGAACAGAAACAGAAACCTCAATTCTACCATCATCCTTCGTAGAAAGCACCACTCAAGTGTGTTATATGATTTTCGAAAATAAACTTTCATCACACACCTGGGTGACAATTCTTTCATGGAATACCATTTCAATATCTCATGACTAAAGAGAATGTTATCCAGAATGCTCCTACCCTCAATAAATACAGATTGAGAAGGGATTTCTATAGTATTTATCACTTTCTTCATTCTACCTATGAGCACCTTTATGATTATCTTGTCTGTAGTTTAGCAACATGATATGGGCCTATAGTCCTTCGCCATTGTTGGATTCTTATCCTTTGTAATTAGTGTTACAGTAGTGGAACTAAATGATCTAACCATTCTGTTTCTACAGAAAAACTCCTCGTCAATATCTTGTACATCAGATTTTACTATACTCCAGTATTGAGTGAAAAACTAATTGGATATCCATCCATTCCAGGGGATTTATCCCCTGGCTTGACAGAAATTGCTGTCCAAATTTCCTCATCTGTGATAGTTGCTATAAGTTCTTTCTAGTTTTTGAGTATGACATGTAACCCTCTAAATCACATCTTCGTTTGGAACACCAAGCTCTTTTGTAGTTTCCCCCGTCAGGTTTGTAAAAACGCATAAATTTAGATTCTACTAGCTTGGGGTCAGTTAACTTTGTACCATGTTCATCATATATAGAGGATATACAGTTTCTGCTAGTTCTTATTCTCCACTGAGCATGGAAAATACTTTGTGTTTGCATTACCACATTTGATCCAACTAGCTCTTGATTTCTGCCTAAGTGCCTGCTCCTCTACCTTACTCCAACTATGTATATAATTGTAAAACGAGCTTTTTATCCTCAATCAATTGTTGGTTTTATAGCTGCCTTACTATTTGGCCTTGAATAAATTCTTGCTTCAGCCTTGCCATTTGTAGTTTCTAGTCATAAGATACTAGATGTTTATTTAGGTCCTTTATAGCTACTTGTAATGCCTTAAGTTTTTGCCGTAGTTTACACATGTTAGAACCCCAATAATGTATCTGTCATGTTGCAATTAGTATCCCCTTAAATTCTGGATGGTCCATAACTGATTTGAATAGATTGAAAGGCTTTGGGTGGATAGTAACATGGGTTCAATATTCCACAAGTACTGGAGAATGATCAGAAATTCCAGGATTAAGGAAGTCGGCTTCAACATGGCTGTAAGATTTTATCCACTGGAAATTGCCCAGTGCCCAGTCAATTTAAGAATAAAATCTATCACCCTGATGTTGCTTATCATAAAAAGTAAAGTGTCATCTCTTTGACTTCAATGGAGTAAGATTCAAGTAGTCCACGCAGTCCTTGAAGTCAGAGTCTCAGCCTCAGTCACTGGTGAACCCAACCTATCCTCAGTTGATAAAAGAGTATTAAAGTCCCCACATAGCAACCATTCACCAGTGAGAGTAATCCCAAGTTGCTTCAGCTCAGACGACAAACTCCTCCTTTCACACAACTCATTTTTAGCATATACAATTGTAATAAAGGCACTAAAGGAATTTGCTTTATCAATTACTTGATAGTGAACAAATTGTTCCTTAGTTAGCATAACATGAACCTGTACAACAGGACCCTAGACCATCCAAATACGACTATTTTGAGACATAGGGTAATTACACCAATGATTCTACCTTGGAAATACTTATTGCATATTACCATAGGCCTTTTCCTCTATCACACGTGTTTTTGAACAACCAATTAAATCAATCTTCTACTTGTGCAAAAACAACTACAGCTCTTTTTACTTCAGGGGTTGGTTGAGTCCCCTAACATTCCACAGATAGAGAATAATAGGGGGTTAGGAGAGGTTGATGGGTCTCCAGGCTGACCTTGCTCAATGACCACATATTTGAGGCAATTAAACCAATTCCCCGGGGTAACTTCTTGACTCCCAACTTGCAATGATGCTATCTTAGTAATGTTCTCATCAACTGTTACTTCACTAATGTCTTTGAGCTCATCACTACTCAGAGCGGGCATAGGCACTTGGTGGGTTTCATTGTTCAGTTCAGACTCAGGTTGGGTTTGTTCTTCTTTAGCATGCCATTTTGGTACTACCCTACATCATCTTCTTCTGTTTCTCCTCCTTCGACGTTAGGAATTTTGGAAACCATCCTCATCCTCAACCATTACAACCTCATTCCAAAAATTTTACTTCATGTGGTCAAATCTAAGACAACTAGTATAATATGAAGGATGCCATTCATAATCAAAGACCTCGTAGAATGAGCCTGTGGGGGGTGGATATTTATATGGACTCAAGGAGAGGCTGTGATACATCAATTTAAACTAACACTCATGCATAAGAAATTCTATCAATGGCTATTGTTTCCTTATAAGTGTAGAGTGGTCATCCCACAGCGCTGGTAATTTTACTTATTGCCTCACAAGACCAGTAACCTACTGTTAAGTTAGAGAAAGTAACCCATCGAGGGATAGTGGTGAGACAGTTCGTATCAAAGACAAAATCAATCTTCCAGTTTCCTAAGATGAGGGGTTTATTTTGGAAAGTATAACGCCCTCTGATTTAAACCTTCACATTACAAACCCTATAAGAGCTGAGCTTCAATATAATTCCTGAGATTCAACATATGTGGCTTCAATATTCACCAAAATCTTCCACTGCTTCATAATTGGGGGCTTATAAGAGAGGGGTTTACCTTTTAAACCAGTCAGTTCTCTCAACAATAGTGTTTTTACCGGAGTGGGCTGAGTATATGTTTTCGCCTCATATAATTGGAGTTTTCTAGCAGTAGGTGTAATCCTCCACTCCGTACTTTATCAAGTGGATCAGTTCTTGTAAGTATTTGTCAGCAGAAAACTCCTTTTCTATCTTTGGTATAGACTGAAAAGTCGAAGTTAAGAAGGTCCCAAACGTAAGGGAAGGAATAGAACAATGTGTACCACTTGTCAATGTTACTAGCTTCGCCGGAGTGGACGTGCCGACGGTAGATTTCAAGGTGCACATAGTGTTAGCTCGAGGCCCTAACAAGGCATGCGTTAGCAGTCCTTTGCTAAAGTGCACCGAGAGAAAATTCCATGTCTCTCCCCCGATTAAAGTCTCAGTGCCTCAAGATTCTATTCTATATTAGGCAATGATTTCAAGCTTCAACATTGGAGCAATGAAAAACAACTATAAAGGTGAAACAATCCTCTTCCAAATAGATTTACAAAGATATCACCTATCAGTTCCTAGATCAATCTCGTGAAACCAGGCATCTCTACCCCAAAACTGTATGTTGCAAGATGCAACTCCAGAAAAAAAACACTGAAAATACTATGGTTTTTCAGATCTAGCAGTTTTCTATTTGAGTTGTTTCTATCTTATTCCAGAGATCTCTTAGCCAAAGAGTCTCTAACTCCTCACTAGCTACATCAGAAATCCAAACTTCTAGACACACTATTTCTTCATTTTCTTGTATAATTGAGGTCGTTAACTTAGAATATGGTATGCCAAAGGACAAATAATGTGGAAACACCTCCAACAATCGAGAATGACTAGCCCAACACCTACTTACTCATCCTTAGGTGGAGAGCTAGGGGTTTTAAATAAAGATTTTTATATTGATAAAGAAAAACTTAGAACAAAGTTTTATTCTTCTAAAAATATTTTGAAAAGAAATTGAGTTTTCAATAAATTTCAAAAAGATTAAAGAAATAGCATTCAAGAAATTTATCAGAATTTTTAAATTCTGCCCAAGAACAAATTAATTTCTTTGAATGGTTTGAAGCCTATGTTGATTATCATCAATTAGATTTTACTTTTTAAAAATCAATCAATGTTTCAAAAGTATGGAAAATCATAAACAGAGCAGATATCACCTCCGAACTTTATCCATCACAAGGTTTTACAATGATTTATGTTGATAGCTCAATCGTTGAAGCACCTTTCAAAAGAAATATTGAAAATCAATAACTTTCCAGCAATGATATTAACAATATTTTTGAATAAAATAATTATAATCATAAATATTTGCATTCTGTTGGCGAATATTTGATTCTAAAATCATCTTTTGCACCACCTACTATTCCTAAACGTTCAGAGGCTTCATGTCTTCAATTCCATTATTCAAACCATATGAGATTCCTAGAACATTTACTATAGAACTCCGAATGCAAAATTCAAAAGGTTTTCCACAAATCTCTAAACTTCAACTAAGGATTATGGAGATCGAGAAAACATTCAATTTATAGCTCTAGAAACCCCAAGTAAAGATGTATCATCTACTACAGTTGGGGTACTTTAAGAAGATAATTGTCATGATATCCAGCCCGAGGAAGAAATTTCTTTAGAGGTTTCCCCTTATCAGAACTGAATTGTTCAATTACCAAAAGCCATAAAAACTTTATCACCATAGAGCTATCCATCTAGACATGGCATTAAAGGAAAGACATGATGTCATGTAAAATAACTATAATGACAACAATATCTATAAACACAGGTAGTTATTACGAGTACAAAATGCTATCCAAATTACACAAATAGTAATGGTTGTCACTGCTTATAGGACCACCCATAATTGCATGGACCGACTTACTACCCGTGTCCTTGTAGTAGGATTCGCAGGCCAACTTAAGGATTGGTGGGATACCCATTTTAGTGAAAAAGATAAACAAAATCTTTTTCAAAGTATTAAAGTTAAGTCAGTACAAGAACCAATTTTTAAGGACGGTCAAATCATTTCTGACTCTACTAATACATTGATTTACACTATTATCAAAACTTTCATAGGAAATTCAAGTATTTTTAGAGAAAGGTCCTCTGAGATACTTAACAATCTTAAGTGTAAAACACTTTTTGATTTTAGGTGGTATAAGGATTATTTTCTCACTAGGATTTATGAAAGACCCGATGGTAATGTCTAATGCTGGAAAGAAAAAATCCTAGATGAATTGCCTAAGTCTCTTAGAAACTTAGTCAGAGAAGAACTTCAAAGCCAATACTTTGGTGATACCATCACTTATGAGTTGATCATTTATGGTTAGCTCACAAGTGTAATTCAATAAGTTGACCTTACGATTTGTCGTCAATCCAAGATAATAAAGTAATTAGATAAAGATAGGGCACAAACCCAACGGAATTTAGGAAGTTTTTATGATTAATTTGGCTCCTTGTAAGAAGAAAACTCATAAAAAACATATTCTTGAAAAGTGGATTTTCACATCCAAGCCTTATGTTCCCAAAAAATCAAAGTCCTCTCATCAAATATAGCAGTGGGCCACAAAGAACCAGCTTTTCCTGCTCCCAATAATGGCAAATGGTACAGGGAAACATAGTTATATTGCCAATACTACAAATTCAGTAAAAGGGATAAAAATCTTAACCTTGATGAATTTGTCCATAACCAAATCCAACACCTCTTAATAGAGAAAGTGAAGACTCTAATAGCATAAATGATGAATTCTAATAAGATTTTAACCAAATTAATAAGTACGATTTAGAGTCCTCCTAGCCTGACCAAGAAGACCAAAATAACCAACTCAAGATCAATGTTCTCCCAAAAGAACAAGAAATCCTCCTACAAATTTAAGTAATTTACAAGATTTTGACCAGAAAGATACTATCTATACCAACTTAAAAAGCTCTAGGTAAACCTTCCACATCCTCAAATAATGTATTTTCTCATTCTAAAATATCAAATACTTGCAATATCACTGATGTTTTGAATAGGTTCCTTTCTAGTAAATCTTAGGTAGTGACTATTTAAGATTTCCAATTAGAAATAGTACCCCTTAAAGAAAAAAGTATGGAGACAAAATCTAGACAAGAATTGGATAGATTTGTCCTCCAACAATTCTCTAAAATGACTTAACTAACTCAATAAATAGAGACTGAACCAACAAACCAAGAGATTGAACAAGGAGATTTTATCAATTATCTATCAAGAATTTCTATTTGAGATGGAATAGTAGAATAACCTTAGTAGTCAACAAATCATTCATTTTAGATATTATTTACTTGTTTGATGCAAGTGTAGATCTCAATTACATCCAAGAACTGTTCCTCAGAAAATACTTCAAAAAACTAAGGAAGCCCTTAGAGCTGCAAATGGTAGTAGACTAGAGTTAGTTATAAGCTTTTTGATGTCGAATTACAAAATTCCATAGAAAATTCACTCTTGTCATCTTCTGCTTCCTTTGTCCTAGTAAAGTATAAATCTAATCCTGTAATATTAGGCACTCCTTTTATTGAGACACTCTATCCATTTAGAGTTACTTATCAAGGAATAAATATTTAATATAATAGTATATTTCTTTCATTTGACAAACCTATTATTACATAAGTCTTGTCCTCTCTGAAGCACAATGAATAAGTAGTATTCCATAGGCTTTTCACGACCGAAGTTCTCAATTCATGATGACACCTACTCTAATTTACTAGTAGGTAAGCCAAACCATAGCCGAGAACGACAAGTGATGGGCCAAATGGTGGAAGGTAAAAAAAATGCAAAATTTAGGCATGCAATAGAAGTACAAAGTAGTGGTATATATAAATAAGATCATGCAAAATGGTAGGTAATAGGAGAAAATGAGCAAAAGCGTATCCCATGACCTAGTAAGGTCGGCACAATAACCATTAAATCCAAAAGAATAGAGTACTAAATAGTATCAAATATATAGGTAGCCTCAAAAAAGTAAAGACTATCCAAAAATAGCAGAAGAAGAGACGATCAACTTCAGCTCTAAAAGCTTACCCTATCTCCAAAACTTTAAAAACAATCCAGAATAAAGCGTCAGTAGCAGTAACACTTACTCGGATCTGCATTGAAAAAGATGTAGAGGTGTAGTATGAGTACCAAAAGCAATGGGTACTCAGCAGGCATAATTGCCCGATTGAGCTAAATTACAATAAAAGTATAATAAAGGGTGAGAATGTAAATTAAAGTCAATAATAAGACTAAATTTAAAATAATACTCCAAGTTAGCATAAAGCAAAAAATAGATAGAATAAGTAACTTAAAGTAAATACAGTCTAACTGGGTAGCCATAAGCCTAAAAGGCATAAGCAAGAGAGAATATAACCTGACTGATCCTCCAAAAGCCCGAAGGATGCAATCAAGAAGGAAATACCTATAATAATAATATCAAAGTGTGCGAAGATATGATAATATACTTGAAACACTCTTAGAACCATAAATGTTAGACATGGAACTGAACTGAGAATAGAATCATCATTATAAAGTGTCGCATATAGATCATGAATGCTAGACTTGAACTGAAAGTTTAAAAAGTAAGAAAAGTGCCACAGTGTTCTAAGATCATAACCCCCATCAATCCCAACTAATTTGGACTTCCATGTTATATGGGTGAGTCAATAAAATAAATAATGTTGACCATTTGGTGCAGATATACGGTTCTAAAGTCGAAAGATTACTTTATTTGGGGTAGTAAAGCAATCTGAAGTCTATTAATTTGACTAGGTAATCACAAGGTTCAATACTCAATCTAAGTGGACAACTTAAAGGCTGCTTAGCTTTACAAGGAGCTAAACTAAGCATACTACTTAAAGAAAAGACTGGTGGTCCCCACATCTGGTCTAAAAATCCATGCTAAGGTTAGCAGCTACCCATACCTAGTCTATGACTTTATAATTTGATCCCAAGGTATTAATAAAACTAGTCCTATGGTATCAATTTATTCAATCTAAGGGGAGACAGACAAAAATCTACCTAAAATGGCTCTCTAACTAGCTAAATAATCAATCAATAATTACGAAAGTTATCAACCAAGTAATAAATCTCCACCCAAATCTAGCATAATACTATACTTATATCATAATAAAGCTCAGTCTAAGATGGAATAAGCCTAGCCTATATGGCCACTGTCAGAAGCTCGAGAAAGTCCACTACTTTAGAGTTTTTCCTTTTTGAGAAGCCTCCGAGCGCTGCCACACTATTAAAATAATAGTCTACACATTACCAAGAATAATGATGCCCATATTACATATAAATTCTTCGAATCAAGAATCATACCAAAAATCCCATATGGGGCCCTCTTGCATCACATATTTGAAAGCATCAACACGTCCCCTAAGCTTAAAGATCATTTACTCCAAAAATGGGTGAAATCCAAGAAAAACTAAACCCCAAATCAGCCCCGAGGTAAATGAGTGCTTTAAAGTTAACTGGAGAATTAAATTAGAAATTAAATGGAACTTATGGAAATATAGATGAGAAAATTATGACAGTGACCTCTCCAACTCACCCTTGATATCTAAAGATTGATCTTTATAATTTTTCTAAGTTTTCTATGGTTTAATGAAGTTGGGACTTAATAAAAATGGAAAGGAGTCGGGTTCTAACACCTTAAAATGTTGTTAGGAGTACCTTCATCATAATTGAGTGTACTCTATCAAAAACTTGACCATTGACCCAGCTAACCCACCGTGAATACAAAGGTTGGCTTATGAATGTGATGACCAATAACTTTAGTCTCTACGAATGTGGCCTAGTGCCTCACAAATGTGATAACTAACGACCTTGGTCCTTGCAAATGCGGATAATGACTCGCAAAAGCAAAGGACGTTTTTGGCCTACACCAGAATTCGTTGCACCAGCAAACTTGGCTAAGCACCAAGTTCGCAATCAGACCCTCGAGATTTATTCAAAATTATATGAATACAAACAAACTATGCTACCCTACAAAATTTGACATTCCATACCCAATGTTACCTTTAAAATTTTTATTTGAGATTGTTTCAATCAAATATGGGTCCCACACCCAAAGGGTTATTTTTTTGAAATTTCACCCAATAGTCAAAATGAGTTAGAAAGTCTTAGGACTCAAACCAAGGGTTCCCTTTGCCTCAAATTGACATTCTAAATCTAATGGAGCTATTAGTATTGGCATCTGGAATCATTTGAATAAATTTTAGGTCTGATACCCATTTCTTAATGGCAAAATCTTAAAGAGAAGGAATTATCTCTAAAAAGTAAATGAACTACTCGGTGACTGATCTGCCAGTTTTGCAAAGTCAAAATGACTTGGGGAAGCTATGAAAATCTCTAAATATTGAAGAAGCACAAAAGTGCACTACTAAAATGACTTTCATTCGCGATAGTAAGGGATCAAGATATAACTAAAGGCTCAAATAAGTAGGGATATTTTGTCTGCATATTACTCTCTATCTCCCATGTAGCCTCCTCAGTATCTCCACTAAACCTTAACCATTGGAATACTCTAGGATGTAATCATCTAACATCCCTGCCTAATATAGAGATTATCTCCTGCACAAAGTCCAACCTATTATACAACTTAATCGAGCCCCGATGAAGCACGTGAGAGTCATCCAAAATGTAGCGCCAGAACATAGAAACGTAAAAAATTGGATGAATGATTGAAAATCTTGGGGGCATGGCTAAATCATAAGCTACCTCTCCAATAGTCCATAGAATCACAAATACCCCAATATACCTGGGTACAAACTTTCCCTCTTTTTGAACCTCATCATACCCTTCATGGTTGATACTCAAAGAAAAACCCAATCACTAACTCCAAACTTCAAAGCATAAAGCCTACGATTGGCATAACTCTTTTACCTACTCTGAGCTACCTATAGCCTATCATAAATCACCCAAACCCCGATCAAGGACTAATGAAGAAAGTTGGTACCACCAAGGATAATTTAAGAAGTCTCAAACTAACCAATCAGAGATTGACAACGCTTACCATAGAATGCCTTAGATTGTGACACCTTAATACTCTAATGGTTGTTATTATTATAAACAAACTCTTCTAAGGCTAAATGTTATTTCCACAGACCTCTAATGTCCATAACACACGTGTGGAGCATATCCTCCAATACATGAGTAGTTTACTACCACTGACTATTGATTAGAGGGTGGAAAGCAATGCTAAGATCAACTTGGTTACCCAATTCCTCCTAAATATCTGCTGGAAGATGAAAGTGAACATCGAGTCTCTACTTGAAATAATAGACATTGGTACTCCATAAAGGAAAACTACCTCTCGGATATAAATACGAGCTAACCACTCAACACTGAAGGAATATAAATTAGAATGAAATGAGATGAGTTGGTCAACCAATCCATAATGGCCCAATGTTATCAGAACCATGAGAAGTACAAGGCAACCCACTCACAAAATCCATCATAATCCACTTCTACTTTTACTTAAAAATGGGTAGTCTCTGAAGCAAGCCACCCGATCTTTGATGCTCGGCCTTTACCTTCTAACAACACAAATAACTAGCCATAAAGTTTGCGACATCCATCTTCATACCACTCCACCAATAATGTTGCCTCAAATCTCTATACATCTTACTTGTCCCAGGGTAAATAGAATATCTAGAGCTATGAGCCACCCAAAGAATCAACTGAATAAAGTCTCTTGCCCTTAAAATGCAAATATACCTTGGAATCTCAAAATTTCCTCAGAATCTAAGGCAGCCCTACTGGAATCACCCTTGAGAACCTTATCACAAATACCAAAAGGTCTACTATCCTTAAATTGATGACTTTGAATCTGCTCAATTAAGGTAGACATAGCCTCAATACTGGCAATAATCCTCTGAAGGTCTAAAATATCAAGTCAAACTATCAAGTTGTCTAGGGACCAAAATTCCAAAGCAAACAACTTCTTTGACACTGAAATAAAGGCCAAGCTACCCATACTCATAACCTTTTAGCTTAGTGAATCCGCCACCATATTTGACTTGCTTGGATAGTATAGAATAGAGAAGTCATAGTCCTTTAGTAACTCGATCTACCTACACTATCTATAATTAAACTCTCTCTCTCTAAGTCATGATATACTAAAGACTATGATGATCAGTGAAATATCACAATGAACACCATAAAAGTAATGCCTCCAATTCTTAAGAATGAAAACTAGCATTGGTAATTCTAAGTGATGAGCAGGGTAGTTGCATTTATGCATCTTCATCTTTCTTGATGAATATGGAATAACTCAACCTCTCTATATAACAAAACCCAAACTAATACCCTAAGCATCAATATAAATAGTAAATTTCTCACCTTCAACTAGAAGAGTCAAAATAGTAGCTGAAGTGAGCAAACCCTTGAGGTTTATAAAGCTCACCTCATACTTATGGGCCACTAAAAAGGAACCTCCTTACTAATTAACCTAGTAATATGTGTGGCAATAGTAGAAATCCCACAGTGAGCCACCTGTAGTAACTTACTAAGCTAATGAAGTTGTGATCCTCGATCGGATATACAGGTCTGTTCTAATCACAAAAAGTCTCAATCTTTATTAGATAGACCATAATCCCATCCTCATACACAATAAGTCCTAGGAATGTCATTGACTCTAGATAGAACTCACACTTTGAGATTTTGGCAAAAAACCTGTAATATCTCAAAGCATGGCGCACAATCCTTAAATATTGCTCGTGCTCCTCCATACTCCTCGAATATACAAAAATAGCATTGATGAAAGCGATCATGAAGGAGTATAAATAACAACTAAAAATACAGTTCATCAATTCCATGAATGATTCTAGGGTATTGGTTAACAAAAAAGACATCACCAGAAAAATCATAATTTCCATAACAAGTCCTGAAGGCTATCTTAGAGGTGTCCTCCGCCTGAATCCTCAACTGATGTTACTTGGATCTCAATTCAATCTTAAATAATACTGTTACACCCTAAAGCTAGTTAAATAAATCATCAATCTAAGGCATAGGATACCTACTCTTCACTATCACTTTATTTAGATTCACATATGCATAGAACCATCATTTTTATTCTCAAATAAAATAGGATCATCCTAAGACTATACACTCAGCCTAATGAAACCCTTACCCAGAATATCTTCAATCTAAGAATTCAACTTCTTATGCTTGGTAGAATCCAGCCATATGTACCACACCTTAATTTATGTATCATGATGGTACCTACCAAACCCTGTAAGTAGTTAAACCAAATCGTAGTGTGGAGCTATTAGAAATAGGCTAACTTGGTGGAAAATGCCTTAAAGGGGAAAAAATAGACAATTGCAACTTATAAATAAGCAAAGCAATTAAAATAGACAAGAGGTAATAAAAAATACAGATAACCATCCCACAACCTGGTAGAGATAGTACAAGAGCTACTATAGATACAACCCAAGTTCTGAATAACCAATCAAATCTGTTCAAAACAAAAGGTTATACATAAATAAGATAGAGGAAAAAAGGGCAACTATGACTCCAAGAGCTTACCCTATCTCCAAATAAACCATAACACAATCATCAAATCTACTGCAGCAGCTAGTACTTAGATCTACACCAAAAAGGTAAAAAAAGTATGGTATGAGTTCCAAAACCATGGGTGCTCAGTAGGTATCATCAGTCGACTAAACTAAATCATGATATAAATATGATAAAATATAAGATAACATAACTAAGTCAAGATAAGGAACCGAAACTGAAATAACTCCAATACTGTTGTACACAATAATTAAATAATCCAGAATGATAACATAAAACACATGCAATTATAATGACAAAATTGGCAACCATAATCCAATGGGTGCAAAAAGTAAATAATCCAACGCATGCCCCCATAAGACTAGAGAGTACAATCAAGTAAAACATAAATCGAACCGTCATTTTCTATTTTTATGATACTACTAGAATCCATCCATGTCATACCACACTGTTATCAATTTCCCATTTTAGACTTGAACTGATACCATATCTCAACAACAAACTTTATTGTCAGACTTGACCCAGTATCATATAATCAATACCATAAGTAATATCCAGACTCAAACTAGTAAATATATAATTTATAACATAATAATTATCCAAACTCGAATTATTTTTAATATATATATCATCAATATCATCATGGATAATATCCAAACTATGATTAGCAATCGTTATCACGGATAGGTAACCACTAGGGCAAGGCTACTTGGCGGCATGGTGTAGAAAGGCAGATAGATATAAAGGGCCACTAAGCTATTATTAGACCCAAAGTCTAGTCACTAAGATGTGGAATGATAGTGACAAGGATTTGGCTTATTGCACCTTATCATTAACTAGAATATGGGCAGAGTAATACGAATGTGGGAAAGTCCTAGACTCTAAGGCAAGGTGACTTAGCGTTAAGGCAAGGACAAAGTAGTTCAAAGATTGAGCAGATTGACATCAAAGCTATGTATGGTAAAATGATTTAGCTAAGGAAAATATATCATGGCAAGGTGACTTCAGCTCAAGAAAAAGTTGGGTAGTTATCAAGCTTGTCAGGCGCATAGCAAAGAAGTTGGGTAATTAATTCTCCATTATCTAGACTTGTAACTTTCTGTAGGCTAAGTATTTGAATTATTTTGAATAGCCTATCAGTTGAGGATGTCAACTGAAAAAATAGAAAGGGTTTAAGTCTAGGCTGACAAGTGTAAAGTATAGTTTTTACACTATATAAGTGCCAAAAGCACCCTTAGTCAAATAGGTGGGAAAGAACCAAGTATTTTCTAATTCTAGGAGACACAAAATTCTTAAGGATTAGGGGATATTTATGCTTTATGTCTAAGGAATTAGGCTTGTTTGAGTGTTCTTATATTCACTTAATAATACAAGTTGAGAAAAGGGTTTCCTATAAGTTGCCTTGTGTTTTGACTGATCATTTACTGCCAAAATTGGTCCAAGAATTTACTAAATTTTGGATTTCTAAACCTCAAGTTAAAGACCAAGCAGTCTATAATCTGACTATTTTAAAGCAGGCTGAGTCGACAAGGGTGTCAATTGTTGCGCAGGGACAAACCTCACATTGACGATTGCTTAATAAACACCTATACGACAGCTACCATAGTGGGGCTATAGTAGCGGCTAGATGCCTACTACAATGGTCGTTGAGTAGTTTAATATTCCAACTTTTACTTTTTAATTCCCAAACACCAAAATATTTATAGTTAGGTTTGGGAGAGGTTGTGTACTATTACATTGGGGTGAATCTAACAAAAGTTAAGATTATTTATCCCTTCTAATATTGTTTAACTTATTTAATCCTTTGAATGAATAAGATAGGGGTTTATGATGAAATTTTTGTATTTAAGCCCTAAGCTTATTATATTAGGTGAAAATCCACATGGGTATCTATAAATTGGTATAATAATGATTATAGGTTGTTAATAATCATTTCTTAGCATAGAATTCTTTCCCTTAAACACAAATTTTAGGACTTAGGGCAAATCAACAAATGAAACTGCATTATACTAAGATTTAATCTCTGAGCAAGGGTAAAATTGGTAGGTTTTTTCCTTAAGTCTTAGAATCAAAAAGTAAGTGATTAATTACTCTTTATTGTTTGATTTTATAATTTTATCATTTTAAGGAGTTGAGGAAAGAAAAGGCTCTTGAGAACTAGCTTGTGCGCTCATTTGTTGATATAGGTTATGATTTAATTAGTGTTTAGACTTAATTTGATTGTATGTATGTTCCTAAATTGATTGATTTTTTATTAGTCTTTGGATATGCTTGTAATTGATTATCATTGAATTTTTTATACTTGAATAAATTAAAATACGATTAAAATAGGTGAGAGTAAATGTAGTACTTTATGATGTACCCTGAGAGATAGTATATTTCATCAAATGAATAAAATATAATTATGGAAGATCGGGTGCTATGCTTGTATAGATATGGATTTTGATATTACTTATTATGAAAGATCGGGTACCTCGATGGTATGGCACATGCACTAAGAATGTCACTTGTAGGTTCTGACTAGTTGCACAGAAACAAGTCCCTTTGTATATGTGCATAGATTAGTGTGATTTGAAATAGGTTATATGGTTAACAGTTGATAATGAACTACTGGTATTCTAATTATGAGATTGAGAAGGATATATTTTTCCCATATGTTATTATTGTTAATTCTATGGTGGATCATGATATAGTTAATACTCTTGTTGCATACATGGATTATTTATGGTCATTTTTAGCTCGTCATTGATATATTTGTTGATTCATTAATTTACTTGATATGTGATGATGCTTGTCTATATGTTATTTTATTTATGTGGTGTGCATATTATTAAGTTGAGTTGACTTATGATACTACCAGTGCATTGTATGTATATTACCTTGTACTATTTTTTTGTTGTGTGTATAAAGTGTTCCATAGGCTCACACATGACCTTTATTTAGTGGTTAATAGCGGACATCGATCCAAGGGTGAACACTACTTCTTCAAGCTGTAATGGTTCTTCATATTGATACTTTGCTATTTTCTAGGCAATGAGAATATATTATTAATTTTGTTAGTTTTAGATATCTCTTAGACGTGTTTTGATTTTGAGTTCTTGTATAATGACTTTTTGTTCTTGGGTATTGTAGTATTTAGTTTAAATATTTTTGCACTCTATACTAATTTATTAGAATCTTTGAGATGCTTTACAATATTAGAATGGATTAATTGATTTTCTTATCTTAAAAATGGGTAAGTGTTGCGAAATAGTTTGGGTAAATGGCTCAACCATTGAAGGGTTAGTGTGGGTAGGACTTATGGTTATTGAGTCATGGAAAAGTTGGTACCAGCCCTACGTTCATTGATTTCACCATACAAGAACATGTCTAGTAGAGTCTTATGGAACAGTACGAAAATATTTGTACTTTTTTTCTAATAGCTATAGGACACTAGGAAAAACTAAAGGTTTTCTCTCTTTTATGTTATTACTTAATTCTAATTGGTGTCTGGTGATCCAAATTAGTGTATGACTTCTTTAATTAATATCCTTGTAGATGGTGATAACATAAGAAATAGAGCTAGAATAGAGGTGTCCAATCTAGCTATTAGGGATGCAGTTTATGATCGAGGACATGTGAGGAGGGATTAGGTAAAGAAAGGATAGTAGTGTCAGTCAGGAAAAGGGCTTGAGCAATGGGACCAACTCGAGAGATGTCAGTATCTCTTACCCTAATTAAGGATATTCCAAAGGTAATAGAGGGTTATGTGATGTCAGAGCAGGATGAGAAAATATAGATTTATAATAAGGCACATATTCAAAGAGGTGAATCTTTAACTTAGATATCTTATGACATGATTGAGTAGGTCTGGGCTTTTTGAGCTGGTTGGCAGGAAATGGGACTATTTTGGTGGTCCCTATAGTTCAATATCCTGGAGTGAAAGAGTGTAGTATGCTTCTATAGTGGCTATCAAATTTGATAAGGCATTAGATATGGGTGTTTTCCCATGTTAGGTAATGGGTCTGGTGATGACCGAAGATAAGCATGATCTATTTTGTACGCTAATTAAGATAAAGCCTCGTGTTTTTAATGCATCAAGTTCGAGGATGCCTATGAGTTTATAATTAATTTCGATGAAAGACATTAATAGATAGGGATAGTGGAGAGATACGCGTTGAGTTTATGACTTTTCAATTTCAGAGAGATACCATGATATGGTGGAGGGCATACATAGAGTGTCAAGTTGTAGGTTTTCTTATATTAACCTACACTCTATTTTATTAAGTTTTCTGGAGAAATATATATGTCATACCTTGAGGGATAATAAAAAAGATGAGTTCACTAATCCTGATCAGGGTAGTATGACATATGAGACTTAAGAGGTCAAATTTTATTTATTGTCTAGGAATTTATCTCAGTTGTTACATACTAAGAAAGAGGGTACTCATTATTTTGTGAAGGGTTTGAATATAAGTCTCTAAATTTCTACTCTGTACATGACATATTCAGGTAAGTCATTCCAGGAAATGGTTGATTTTTTAAGAAGGTAAGTGGTGAAATAAAAGGTTACTCCAAGATGGAAAGAAAAAAGCCCAAAAGGGGGCGGTTTCAGTGGTTTTTATTCTAACGGTTAGGGATCACTGGGATAACTTGCTCACCCCATTAAGTCATCAAATACATGTGCCTTCTAGGAGTCTATCAAAGGTCAGACAATCATCTTTGCACATTGGTGGTTATATGAATTTTTCTTTAGGTCAGTAACCTACCTTAGATCATATATGCTATGAGTATGGTAAAGTTGGTCATATTTGGAAGTATTGTCCTAATTATAGATAGTCTAGTCAATCAGTACAATAGTAGGATCCTCAAACTCTGGCTTCAAATAGTGGTAATTGTATAGGTCATCCACAAGGTGAATGTGTGGTCACCAAGAAGGTAGGGGGATACCAGCCTAACTGTGGTAGTTGGAATACAAATCGAGATAGTGTTCAGGATAGTAGTGGAAACACTTAGATTTGTGATAGTACTTATTTTTATATTTTTCATAGTGGGAGAAAGGTAGAAGTATTAGATGTGGTTATTATAGGTATTCTTGGCTGTGCCGAATGGCCATTGTATTGTTTGATCCTATTTCTACTTTTTTCTATGTATATGATATACTTGATAGTCATGTTCATGTATCCACTCCTATTGATGATGTTGTTATTATAGATAGGGTTTATCACTCTTGTTCTTGTTATGTTTATGGGATATCAACTTGGATAGAATTGGTAATATTCAACATGGTAGACTTTGACATCATTCTAGGGATGAGCTATTTATATCTATACCATGTTATTTTAGAATTTCATGCTAAGATAGTAACTTGACTATGCCAGAAATATATAGGTTATAGTAGAAGGGTGACTATAATCTCACTACAGTAAAACATGTCTCTTTTATTCATGCTAAAAGGTTGATTATAAGGGGTTATTTAATGCTTAGCCCATCTTCGAGATAAGTGTTGAGATCCTGCCCATTGAGTCAGTTCTTATGGTGCGTGGGTTCCTTGAGGTTTTTCATGCTAACTTACCTAGTATGCCACCTATGTGTATATACTATAAGTAGTTGAAAAAAGTTGCAATTCTTAACAACTATCCCTTACCCCATATCAATAATTTGCTTAACCAGTTGAAGGGTTTATTAGTTTTCTCTAAGATTGATTTGAAGTATTGATATTCTTAAGATTCAGGCTACTAATATTCTTAAGATTATATTCTGGACCAGGTATGGGCACTATGAGTTTCTTGTTATAACTTTTGGGCTGACTAATGCCCTAACTTCATTAATGGGTTTAATGAGTGGATTATTTAAGCCCTACTTGGATTCTTTTGTGATTGTCTTCATAAATGATGTTCTGGTTTATTATAAGAGTAAGTAGGAATATTAGATCACTTTAAGATTATTAAAAATAAGAAGATTTGTGTAAAGTTTTTTAAGTATAAGATCTAGTTGTCTTCTGTATCTTTTTAAGGCATGTGGTATCAAAGAAAGGGGTGATGATAGAGACACAAAATATTGAGATGGTTAAGAATTAGGTTAGGCCTTCTTCAGTGATGGAGGTACATAGTTTTATGTGGTTAGCCAATTAATATTGTAGATTCATGAAGGGTTTTTCTTCTATTACTACTCATTTTATGCAGATGACTTAGAAGAAAGTACCATTTATTTGGTTTGATGAAGAACTTATTGATCATCTCTCCTATTTTTGCCTTATCTATGGAGGCTAAGGATTTCATTATATATTACGATGCCTTATATTCTAGTTTAGGTTCTCATTTGATGCAGGAAAGAAATGTGATTGCTTATGCTTTAAGATAGTTAAAGGTTCATAAGAAGAACTATTTTGCTTATAACTTGGATTTAGTTGTAGTACTGTTTGAACTTAAGATATGGAGGCATATTTATATGGGGTTTGTTGTGAAGTGTTCATACTATCGATTTGCAACATGCATTCACATAAAGAGATTTGAATTTACGTAAAGATTATGTTATCACCACTCTATATTATCATGAAAAGGATAATGTGGATCAAGAAGTCAACAATTATGGGTATCTTGGTTTACTTGAATACTACAAAACATCTGTTGTCTAGAGAGATTAAGCTAATAAATTCTGGCAACTTGAAGTATCTGAGGGAGGTAGATCGATGAACAGTATAAAGGCAAGGTCTACATAACTTGATCAAATCAAGCTATGAAATTCGAGAATGCTAAGTAGAGTAAGATTCGTGACAAGGTTCAATAAGGTGAAGCAAGGAGGACATACTTGATGGTGAGGGTATGTTGCATATTAAGAGGTGATTTTTTATTTCCCATGTTGATGATTTGATTCATACTATTCTAGTTGAGGCTCACTGTTCTAAATACTACATACATCCTAGTGCAACCAGGATGTATCGTGACTTGAGGTAGTATTACTTGTGGGGTCAAATAAAGCGAGACATAGTAGATTTTATGGCTAAGTGTCAAAACTGCTAATAGGTGAAGTTTGAACTTCAGAATCCTGGTGGTACTCTTCAAAGCATACTCGATCCTAAATGGAATTAGAAGATGGTAGATATGGACTTTGTTGTTTGTCTTCAAAAAATATTGAAAAAGTATGATTTGATATGGGTTATTGTATAAAGGTTGACTAAGTATTCACATTTTATTCTAATGTGTATGACTTACAATGCGGTGAAGTTGGACAAGATCTACCATAAGGTGGTTGTTCGATTACATGGGTTCCTAGTTTCTATTACCTTGGATAGGGGTTTCAAATTTAACTCTTAACTTCTGGGTGAGGTTTCATGAAAAGTTGGGTTCTAGATTGGATCTTAGTACGGCTTTTCACTCTCAAATTGATGGGTAGTCTGAGCGAATGATTTATGTGTTAGAATACACACTCCATGTGTGCATGATGAATTTTGGAGGTCATTATGACCAGTATCTACCTTTGGTAGAGTTTTCATATAACAACTACCATTCGAGTATTTACATGGTGTCATTTAAGACTTTATATGGGATGAAGTGTAGATCTTCCATTAGGTAGTTTGATGCCTTTAAGATGAGTTTGTATGGAATCAATCTATTAAAAAACTCATTAGATAAGGTTAACTTTATTCAAAAAAATCTTTTAGCATCTCAAAGTAGGAAAAAAGAGTATGCGGATTAAAGTTGAGGGATGTTCATTTCATGGAAGGTGAGCAAGTATTGCTTAAGGTTTCACCAATGAAGTGTGTTATATGGTTTGATAAATATGGTAAGTTAAGTCCAAAGTTCATTGGACCTTTCAAGATTCTTAAGGATGTGGGGTCGACGGCCAATAGATTGACCTTGCCTCTGAGTTTTTTGGGAGCTATTTCGTGTTCTATGTTTATGCTAAAGAATTACCATGGAGATGATTAATATGATATTTTTAAATGAAAACCCCTTATATGAAGATGATCCTATTGTTATTCTTGATTGAGATGTTCGTAGAGTTGATAACTAATGAATTATGTTAGTGAAGGTCCAGTAGAAGAATCATCCTATTGAGGAGGCCACTTAGAAGAGTAAAGAAAACATGCATAGAAAGTATCCACATATATTTATTGATTTAGATAATTCCTTGATTCTTTTTCTTTTATATCTTATTGTCTTTCAGGGATGAATGATTAATTAATTATTATCTAAGGTAATGATCTATTCCAGTGTTACAGCATAGTTAGGGTGTAGTTATCAAATAGAGTTTTACTTAAGGTGAGGGTTGATATAATCTTAAGCTAGACTAGTTTTAATAAAAATATGGTGTGGTGTGTTTGATAGATCTCTTGTGTCTTATGGTGCAGCATGTGGTGGCGTAATAATCACTACTTGATAGTAGAGAGGCATAGAATTTTGTAGAAACTTTCAGAAAGAAATTTGGGTTAGTAGAACTCTAGTTATCAAGGTTGGCACATCGGGATTAATCTATTCTATCAAAAAACAAGGTGTGTATTGTGAAATAGGGGAATTGTTGAAGCACCCCCAAGCTACTATTTGACAAAGACAGTTACGGCTAGGTCACCACTATAGCAAGGCCAAAGTGGTAGATGGCAAGCCGCTATGGTGGCACGGGTGAAGGAAGATAGATAATTGTGGTAGGCCACTAGGTAATAATAGGGCCATTGTAGTAGCCAGGTTCCCACTGCAGCGGTCATCAAGCAATTTAATTCTCCAACTTCTATTTTTCAGTGTTTTATTTTTCAAAAATTGAAGGGTCCATTCTTAGGCTTGGGAGAGCCAATTTTCATTTACTTTGGGGCGATTTTCACCAAAAAGGTAAGATTATCACTCCCTGCTAAAATAGTTTAATTCATTTAATCTGTAGAATAATTAGAACATAGATTTATGATGGAATTCTTGGAGCCCTAACCTTATGACATTTGATGAAAACCTCTATGGGTAGGCATGAATTTGTGTGGTAACAATTGTACATTGTTAATTAACACTTCCTAGCATTGAATTTCCCTCCCTTGAATATGAACTATGGGGATTAGAGAGAATTAATTATTGAAAAATCCTTAAACTATGATTTAAACTGTGATTAAGGATAAAATCAATGGAGTTTAATCCCTTATGCTTAGAATGGACGAGTAAGTGGTTAACTGCTATTTATTTTTTGTTTTTTGACTTAGACCATTCCAAGGATTTAAGAAAAGTCAAGGCTTTTGCAGACTAACTTGCATTTGGGTTCGTCAGTTAAGGTAGGTTATGATTTAATTGGAGTTTAGACTCAATTTATGTGTGCTCTTACATTGGATGCTTTTTAATTGGTATTCGGGCATGTTTGTAATTGATGATAGTTGTGTTGTTGATACTTAAATGAATTGAATTCTGATTATAATGGTTTCTAGTAAATGTAGTACACTGTGATGCATCCTGAGAGATAGTACATTTCATAAAATGCATATAATATAATTATGAAGGATCAGGTACCACTCCTGTACGAATATAGATATTGATTTTATTTATTATGAGGAATCATCTACCACGCTGGTCTGATACATGGACAAAGGGTGTCTCCTACAGGTCAAGACTAGTTAGGGAAAAATAAGCCCCTTAGTATATGTACATATTAGTGTGATATGAGAGAGGTTACATGGTTAACATGATAATGAACTAATGGTGTTCTAATTGTGAGCTTGAGATGGATATAGTTTCCACTTATGTTAATAATTTTTTATTTCGTGGTTGATGCTTACGTGGATTGTTCATGGGCTTTACTAATTGTGAAAATACATTGTGATCATGTTGTATTTAGTGATTCATTAATTTACTTGTTATGAGTTGATGCCTTTCTATTCTACTTGTTATTTGATTTATGTTGTGTGCATATTATTAGGTTGAGTTGGCCTATTACATAGTGGTTTGTACTAATGCTAGCATGTACTCTTCTTTTATTAAGTGTAGAAAGCGTTCCAAAGGCTCATTTTCTCTAGTAGTTGGCAACTGATATCGATCCACCCTTGATTCTTTTCCATTTGTTGGGCAATGAGACTATCTTATTTATTTTGTTAGTTTTGGATATCTCGTAAACATGTTTTGTTTTAGAGATCTTGTACGGTGACTTTTGGGTCTTGGGGTTGTAATACTTTGTTGAAGTATTTTCGTACTCAATATTACTTTATTAGTATCTTCGATATGCTTTACATTATCAAAGTGGATTAATTGATATTCATGTCTTGAAAATGGCTAAGTGGTACGGTAATAGTTGGGTTAAATGATTCTCCCACCAAAGGATTATTATAGGTTCCACTCACTGTCACTTGGGTCTTGACATAACATCCATCAATTTGGATTTAACTAAAAAAGGTGTAAATTGGCCTTAGTCCTTGTAAAAGCATAAAAACAAAAAATGGAAAAATACAACTAAAGAACCACCTCAAGTACTTTTAGGAAAGAGACTTAGTCCTCTCAAAAGTAACATGGATCATGAGAGATTCGAGCACTAGAATGTTGGAGAACAATTGGGAAGGACCTTATCGAGTTATCAAAGAAACTCATAAAGGCTTATAGAAATTGGAAAACAAAGGAGATGATCTATCCCATAACTGAAACATCAGCCATCTTAAACGACACTACTATTAAGGTATGCACTTGAAGTTAGTTATTTTATTCATACTAAAGTGCAAGAACCAAAGAACATGAAAGAGACCATACGGTCAAATATGAAAAAACATGTAGTACGTTTTTTTTCCATTAGATCTACTTTTATCCCCCAAAAGGGTTTTTTGGAAAAGTTTATCATGAAGCATCAAAATAAGTATGTTATGGCATAAAGACAATACTCAACAGAAGTACACAAGACTATAGATTGAAGATAGCTTATCTAGTGCCCAAATCTTCATAAACTCACAATAAAGCACTAGGCACCTCAAAAATAAAGATCAAAGGACCTTTCAGATATGTAACCGATTGCTGGGTTAGGAGACTAAGACCTCCACTCAAAAGTAAAAAAATTGGGTTAAAATATAAAGATTAAAAAATCAAATACTACTCAAATGAAAAAACTTAGACTTTCACTTTGAGGTAAGAAACAAGTGACTTTTTAATGATAGAATAGATGATCTTCATCCAAACTAAGTTCGAGTGGAGAACCAAGAAGGCCATTATACAAGATCGATATACAGTAAGAGAAATAATACCTTTATTTGTAACATTTGATTGCATTCTTATTCTGACTAAGTACAATTAACGTACAGTTTGAGAATTTGAAATGTTTAAAACAGAGAACTCAACGGTCAAGACATAATGAGAAGTTTCAACAAAAAGATTAAGAACAAAAGTTATACATCATAAGAACTTGCGAAATTAAAAGAGTTCCACGAGACTTTGATAAAAGGATTTAAAGTCTTAAAAATAATATGCCTAAAGTGAACAGAAGACATTCTAAAATCAGTAGCACAAAATTTAGGAGCCCGCAAAAATAAACGAAATTTAGAAGAACGTTCCGATCTATACCATTAAAAAGATAGATGAACTTATTGGATAAAATTTGAAATAATATGTTTTAATTCCTAATCCAAAAAAGTAATCCAGACAAACATTCCTGGCCTGTACTACTTATACATGAGTTGATTATTTTTTCAATTGGTGAAAAATCGTTTACACCCCCCAACGCACTTTAAAAATAAGACTTTTCCCTCAACTATGAAGAATATTCATTCTCCCTCTCCCTCTCCCTCCCCTCCTCCTTTATCCTATGCAATATTTGTTTTACCTTTGATACTTGTGGTCATATATCTATATAATATCTTTTACATTATGAAATATTTATTTATTTTACTCATGTATTGACATAATTTTTATATAAATTTATTAATGTTATAATTACAATAATCCTTTAATGAATATGTTATAAAAACATTAATATGTATATATGTACGTGCAATTGCAGGAGAGAGATACACAGAGAGAGAGTCTTTGTGTGTTAGGTTCTATTGTTCATATACATAAAAGAGTTTTGGTCATCATTGGTGAAATATTCTAATTAATAAATTCAAATTCATTTAAAATATAAGTAAATTTTAGATATTAATTTGTTATAAAATGTTATTAACTCTATTTTTATTAATTTTGTACAACCCTCGTAGAAAGATGTTTGTAAATTTATTAGTATATGCTATTTTCCCTTGTATAAATATATATTATAGGTCTAATTATTATTTAAAAGTAATTTTCTTATTTTGCTCGTTTATTTTATTTATAATGTCATTAAGTTATATACTAAATTAATGCTTCTCACTTTTCTTTTTCCATCTAGAATATAACTAAAAAATTCGGAAGAAAATTACTATATGAATTAATGATAAAAGTATAATGATGTTAAAGAAGTAAAGGAAAATAAAGATTAATAGTGTCATGGTAAAATGGGCATTAGAAAAGACAGATAGAATAAAAGGGGAAGAATAACTATTGTTCAGAGTTGAAAGGGAGGTTTAATTTTTGAATTAAAGTTGAGGATATTATAAAATATTATAGTTTTTGTGGATGTCCACTACTCCAAGAATTTACTCATCCATTACTCCTTACACCATTATGGGGTGTAACTCTTATACCTTTTAACCTCCTCATAACATTCATGGTTAATGTCATGTTTATGACAACCTTTCAGATGCCTGTGTAATATTATAAATAGAGGCATAAGAGATTGTACTGGATACACTTGAAAGACTTGTATATTTGATACTTGGAAGAATGAAAAGCTCTAATCTTTTGTCTTGTCTTCTTACATCTACTTCTTCTTTCATATTGTTACTCTTTTACATTAATTTTAACACGTTATCGGCACGAAGCTCACAAATTAAGGTAAGATTAACTCAGCAACTAAATCGTGGAGGTAGTGAGTTTCTCTTCTTTATTGTTAGTTGATTTATAAAAAAAAATTATTCTTAAATACAGCATATGATAAGTGTGTGTTTTTTTTAAGTGGTTAATTTTAGTGCTACATTTTTTAACCATGCTTTTCAATTTTAGCATATGTAAAATCAATGGCTACTGACTCTAGCGCTATTTTTTTTATTTAATTTTGAAGTAGAAGCTGATCATCTCTAAACACCATAGAGAGTTTAATGCAATAAGGACAAGTGAAATTGTGGCAACAAATTAATGTTTTTCTTTTAAGGTTATATGGTTGTAGTAAGTATACTTCCCATTTTATGAATTACCTAAATATGTGCATATATTAATTGTTTGAATGTACAAATATAGTGTCTTCACATTAGGCAACACTGTTTTTGTTGCAAAACAGAATGACTATGACTTTTCATTTCCGAAGCATATTATTACATATACAAGAAAATGCATATATAGCTATAGAATATGTCATAGCTAAACATGAAAAGTTATGTGGCTAAACACTTTAGCCACTAATTTTATGTTCGTAGCATTCGTAGCAAGAAGCGGTGTAACTAAAAGTTAGCTACAGACTTTAGATGGTCCATGGCTAAGGACAAATACTTACAGCTACAAAAAGATCATGTTGTATCTGTGATGGTAAAAACAATTGGCTACGAAATATATACTTATAGAAAATAATTTTAATCTTTTGCCACGACTAATAAAATTTATAGTAATTTTTATATTATAGCCACAATGTAATCTATTGTGGCAAAAGACTTGATTTGTTTGTTATGAAAATTTAAAATTTATGGATATTTTATATTTTGGCCTCCTAATAAAAATGCTTGTATTTAACTACGAGTTAGACAACCTATAACTATAAAATAAAATTATTTGCCACAAATATTTTTGTACATGGCTGAGAATTCATTTTTTGCCACGAAATACATAATTATAGTAGCTATTATTTAATTTTCTATGGAAAGTGAAACATAAATCATCCTTTTTAATTAGAAAATATAGGTTTAGTGATAACTACGAAAATTCATTGTTGCAAATTAAAGAAACCTATTACAAGAATTATTAATTACACAAATTTCTATAATATAGATAAAATAAAAATAAATTTCAACAATTTCAATACTAAAAATTAACTTATTTTCCACAAGCTTTGTAGTAAGAAAAGTTACATAATGCAGTTATAAATTTATTTTTGAAATTTAAAAACAATTATCAAATTATATAAAATTATATTTTATAATTTTGAAAATAGTCACAGTATACAATTATTTTGTCTTGTTTGATTTCAAAGTAGCATAATCTACTCTTTATCTCTGCTTTCACAATCTTCTACTGTATCTCAACTTGATCAGCATCCATCCAAATTTGTCATTTATATGTACTTATTTCATGAAATGCCTACAGATTATGATAAAGTATTTTAGCACTAAGAAAATCACGAACAACTGATTATATATTCGAGTATGTGTATATATAAATGTTCAAGGAGACAAAATATATTTAAAAATAAGAAAAAATGCAAAGTAATTAAAGAAGTAAACAAACCTGTAGATTTTTTTAAACTTCTTCAACCTGTAGATACAAAATTTCAAATTTTAGTATAACACAAATAACATCTTTAATGTAATTTCATAAATGAGATATCTCAATTTTCAATATAAATTTTAGAACCCATAAAGATAGAATGTTACCTTTACATAAACAAAAATATATTTCAATAAAATATTCATATTGTAAAAATTATCTCATATACTTGAGAGAAATTTTATATTGTAAAACCTACAAAAGAGAAAGAAAAAATTAATTAGCAAAATATGATAAAACATTTTAATCAAATCAAAAATTGAGATGAGAAAGGGCGAGAGACGTAGGGGGAGAGAGTAAGAGAGGAGAAATGGACCTGGGTATCAATACTGATAAAGTAGTTTCACACAAAAATTAAAAGTTGATCCAATTCCACTAATGTCTGTCAATAATGATAAAGTATTTTAGCACAAAAAATCAAAACCAATCTTGATTATATATATATGAGTGTGTATAAAATTTCTAGAAGAAAAAAGATTATTCTAAATAATATTTTCACTAAAACATTTAATAGATATAACAAAAAAAATGTAAAGTAATAAAAAAAAAAAAGAGTAAACGAACACATAGGCATTAAAACTTCTTAAAAGAACCTTCACCCTGGTATTATGACATTGCTTTGTTATTACAATCACGAAACTATTGCTCTCGCCAACATTATTCAAAACTTTAAAATCTTCAAAATTATACCAAACTTAAGATGGTCCGACACTTAATAGACTTGATAACTGTCACACCCTTTTTTCGCTCGAGGGGTCGAGGTCGAAGGGTTTTTTCAATTAAAGTGACGGTTTTGAATAGGGATATTTTATTTACAGAGTCGCCACCTGGATTGAGTTATGGTGTTCCAAGTCACCTTATTGAATCCCTAATAAAAAAGAAATGACTCTTTGTTGGTCTGCGAAAACAGAAGACCAGGTAAGGAATTTTGTTGACTGAGGGAAAGGTGTGAGGCACCCCTCGAGTCCCGTGGTTCTAGCACGGTCGTTTTTATTGACTATTACTTGACTTAAACTATTTTGAATAAATTATGATTTAAGGCCTTGATTTGCTCATTTTAATGTACTAAAATTATTTAAGGCTCTTGTATTAAATCGGTGAAAAATTAATTTTAAAAATATTTATCAAAGTGCATTATTCCATCCTTGAATTTTTAAATGTCTCAGAAAGATGCGTACTCCGCATTCTTAATTGAGACAAACATTTTAAAATGCGTCTAAAATTTACTTAAACTCTTAATAACAAATTAAAGAAAAATGCATTTAACATATTTAATTAAATCAATAAACAATTATTAAATTCTAGTAATAAGATAATAAAATATACAAATTTACCTATATTATGTTAAATTTAATATTATTCCCAAAATTTACTATTTTCGAAAGAAAAGGATTAATCTTACTCTTGCAAACAAATTATTAATATATAAACTTAACAAAATTACTTAAAATCTAAATTGACATAATCACATAATAAAATTAAATAATAAAGTTACTTTCAACAAAATTATCATAACGAATTTAACAACAACAACAATAAAAAAAAATAAAATATGATTACGTGCTACATTTAACAAAATTATTATGACTAAATTAACATGAAAAAAATAAATAAATTATAAAATCATGCAAGTTTTCTTTCTTTTTCCCTTAAACTGTTTCACTCTTTCCTTACTGCTTTTCTTGTTTTCCCTTTTTTTTTCCTTCTATCCTTCCAACTTCTCCTTTTGCATATGCATGTGCATGAAAATTGTGTAACTAATGCATTCTTAATCTTTTTCTGTTTTTGTTTTTGCATGTATGCATGTAGCCTAAAATTCTAGTTTATAACCAAGTATAACATTATATCTTTTTAATGCTAATAAGTTTAACAATTATCTCGTTTACAGTTCAAACTAGCCTAATTAATATTATTTCGTAAACAACTAAAGAATTACAAATAAAGTCATAGAGCATGAACTACAAAAAATAACAAATTAAACATACTAAATTATATAATAAGTCATTAAAAATAACTTCATTCATGCTTCAATTTATATCAATATTTATAAAAAGAATAGTACAAAATTTGATAGAAACCTGTATGATGAATTAAACAGGATAAATAAGCAATCACACCATGACCGAAAACTCAACCAAATACCCGACCTCCACTTTTTCCTTTCTTTTTCTTCCATTTTTCTCCTTTTCTGATTGTCACCCATTTCTGTCTTTTCTTTTGTTTTCTCTTTGTGTCTCACTCTTTTTTTATTTACTGTGCATGTCTATATTGTGCCTGATTTTTCCTTTTTGGTTTCTCTCCACTTTTTTATTTTAAGTTTTTGGTTTGTGTCTCCTTTTTTTTCAATGTTGTTCTCTTCCTTCTCCCTCTTCTTTTGGTATAAATTTCTTTTCTTTTTTTTTTGGTTTCTGTCCGTGTGTCTATTATATAAGTAAAGGAAACGGAAGTTGAGAGAGTTCAGGAGAGTGAGGAAAAAGTGGAGGCGTTTGGGGTAATTTTTTAGGATAAAATTTTTTTTAATAAATAAATAAATTATACATAAAATAAATAATAATAATAATAATAATAATAAAAGAATATTAATTAATTCATTTTTTATACTTAATAAAAATAAAATAGAAATATAACTACCTTAAAAATAAAATATAATTAAGAAAAACAATAAAATTACTAGCTTATTTATAAAAATCTTAAATTAAATGAAATATTTTTTTTTGAAAAGCTTTTCGTATTATTTTTTTAAAAAAAATAAATAAAATATATCAAAAATGTAACTTTATTTATTATTATTTTTTATTTATTTTCAACCAAAATTTATTAAAAATATAATAAAAGCTAAGATAAATATTGGACCAAAATAAAAATATTTAATGCTGAAAATGTAATACTCGTGCTTTTTCTTAGCTTGAAAATCATCTCAAGGATGTTAGAACTTGATTTGAAATAAGAATCCATTCTTATACACATGGTATTTCCATAATTTTCACTTTCTATCACGTGGAAAATTGAATAAGCTTTTCCATCGATATATAATTCGACCAAATCCAACACCCAGACGAAGAGTTAGAGCCTTTTTAGTGAGACAGTGTTTGATCTGAGCCTTCAGCGCATCGCGGATATAGCTCAAATGGCAATTGTCAAATTCTAGTGTTGCTCCATGATACTGGTGCGTCGCGCCAAACTTTCAAGTCGTAGACAAGGTGGAAACGCGATAGCTCCACGTCGCGCCACCGTTCAGTTTCCCATTTGTTAATTTTCAGTGACACAGTGCGATAACGCCGCGTCTCACCAAGGGCCCAATTCGGAAAATTTTATTGAAAATTTAATTACGTGTCCAGGTTTAAAAGGGTCCATTTTCCCCCCCCCCCCCCCCCCCATATAAGCTTCCAAATACGAGATTTAGCCCTTATTCATCCAAAATATTGATATTTTTCTCAAATACTCTCAAGAACTCAAGGTAGGGTTTTCATAGAAGGTCTAATTTTAAGAAGGTTTCACCATCAATCTTCACGAAATCACGATCTAAGGTATGCATAGTGTTCATTCATGGACTCTTTTCGTCTATGAAGTCCAAGAATCCTTTTTAACTACAAGTTATGGATTTTCTTCATGTTTTCATGCTTTGTATGTTCTATTTCATGTTGATAAATGAGGAATTGATTTCTATTCCATAATTTGATGATAAATTCCATGTGGTTGATTAGTATAGATAAAGATTTACAAAATCTCCTAACTAAAACCTTGTATGATGGAATTGGAATTGAAGCATGATGTTTATTTTTGTATGATGTGCTTTACATGTACTATGCCTACAATATGTTTGATTAAATGCCTAGATGAAGGAAAATTATCTTACTAGCATGATATTATGAAATCCCTATGTATGTACAAGTTTATTCCTATTACATGTTTGATGAAAGGCTCCTATAAATGTAGTATGTATTATGATGTTAGTCAAGTCTTCAAGTCAATCATGCTATGTTAGTTTCCTTCTATCGAGTCCTGGGGGTACTTGTACCCAAAATATTAGTTGTGTTCCTAGAGCCACGTCATGTTTTTCACGATACTCTTAGTCAAGCTATGAACTCTTAGACTTCAGATAGTCTTATGACTCAAGGAAAAATCTCCATGATCTCATGACTCAGTCAGTTGTCAGATATCAGTAGTATTCCATCAGCCACGAACATTCAGTAACTCAGTCTATGTTCAGTTTAGTTCAGTAAATCATGTTCAGTGTCTATTCAGATGGGAGTAGGAATTAGCACCGAGTGAATCCAAGGATGGGGACTTACCTATTATACGAGGGTGTGATTCCTAAAAGCAATCACTGCATTTCAAAACTATGTAGCCAGCATAGGTTGAGACATCGTAGCCTGCTATATGAGGGTAGATGGGGTGGCTTAACCTATTATGTGAGGGTTCCCACCGTTCTCACTAGAGGTACCTATTATATGAGGGTTACTCACATGTTGTCCTTACCAGTGGGGAGATATTGACACCTTTCCAATTAGGGCATAGATTGGACCCCAGCTCAGCTATCATAGCACCTTTGGGGCATGTCGGTTACATACTACTTCTCATAGTTTCATGCTACAGAATCAGGACTGTCAGATACAGTCAATCAATCTCAGTAATAGAACTCAGATCGGTCTTCTGATTTTGGGATTTTTAGATACAGTCAACTCAGATACTGTACGGAACTTAGATAGTTCCATCAGATTCAGGACTGTCAGCTACAGTCACCCACGTTATCAGTTATGCCCAGATATAGTCACCCATGTTATCAGTATATTTAGATATAGTCCTTCATGTTATCATTCATATCAGTTACTAGCACGTCATATTATCAGTATACAGACTCAAAAATCACAAAATTACGTTGTCAGTTATAGTTATGTATTTATGTGTGTATTCTCACGTTCATGTTAGACAGTTAGTTAGCATTATTCATGCATGTGAATCATTGCATATATCCTACCTTACATGTATACTCAGTACATATGTACTCACGCATTCGTGCTATAGTGCTTTCTTTTATATTACATCATAGGTTCAGAGACACGAGTTCTAGATCAGCAGTAGATTCCAGATTCCGCAGTCAGAGTAGAAGTGAGTCCTCATCCTTCGAGGACATAATGATTTTCTAGTATCTCATTGATTAGCTTATTAGTTGGAGTTAGTTGGGGAAATATCCCATCAACTTCTTATTCAGATTCTTCATACAGTAGAGGCTTTCAGACTAGATGCAGACTAGATATAGACTAGATGCAGATTAGAGCTTTCAGACTAGATGCAGACTAGATACAGACTATCATGTTTTAGACTTTAGTTTTGTTTTGGGTATTTTATTACCCCTCACAGATGTTACGTTATTCAGTTATGCTCATGATCGAACCTTATAGCCTTTCAGTGCATGTTTCCGCATTATTATATTATCTTATGTAGTATACAGGTACAAATATAATTTACCCAAATCTGAAACTCGGGCGAAGAGTTAGAACCTTTTTAGTGAGACAGTGTTTGACCTGAGCCTTCAGTGCATCGCGGAGATAGCTCAAATAGAAATTATCAAATTCCAGTGTTGCTCCGTGATACTGGCGCATCGTACCAAACTTTTAGGTTGCAGACAAGGTGGCAACGCAATAGCTTCGATCGCCCCACCGTGCAGTTTCTCATTTGTCAATTTCCAGTGACACAGCGCGATAACGCCGCGTCACGCCAAGGGCCCAATTTGAGAAATTTTACTAAAAATTTAATTACATGTCCAGGTTTAAAAAGATCAATTTGCCCCCCTCTATATAAGCTTCCAAACACGGGATTTTGCCCTTATTCATCCAAAATATTGATATTTTTCTCAAATACTCTCAAGAACTCAAGGTAGGGTTTTTATAGAAGGTCTAATTTCAATAAGGTTTCACCATCAATCTTCACGAAATCATGATCTAAGGTATGCATAGTGTTCATTCATGGACTCCTTTCATCCATGAAGTCCAAGAAACCTTTTTAACTACAAGTTATGGATTTTCTTCATGTTTTCATGCTTTGTATGTTCTCTTTCATGTTGATAAATGAGGAATTGATTTCTATTCCACAATTTGATGATAAATTCCATGTGGTTGATTAGTATAGATAAAGATTTACGAAATCTCCCGACTAAAACCTTGTATGATGGAATTGGAATTGAAGCATGATGTTTAATTATTGTATGATGTGCTTTACATGTACTATGTCTACAATATGTTTGATTAAATGCCTAGGTTAAGAAAAATTATCTAACTAGCATGATATCATGAAATCCCTATGTATGTACAAGTTTATTCCTATTACATGTTTGATGAAAGGCTCCTATGAATGTAGTAAGTATTATGATGTTAGTCAAGTCTTCAAGTCAATCATGCTATGTCAATTTCCTTCTATCGAGTCCTGGGGGTACTTGTACCTGAAATATTAGTTGTGTGCCTAGAGCCACATCATGTTTTCACGATACTCTCAGTCAAGCTATGAACTCTTAGACTTCAGATATTCTTATGACTCAGGGAAAAATATCCATGATCTCATGACTCAGTCAGTTGTCAGATATCAGTAGTATTCCATCAGCCACGGACATTCAGTAACTCAGTCTATGTTCAGTTCAATTCATTAAATCATGTTCAGTGTCCATTCAGATGAGAGTAGGAATTAGCACCGAGTGAACCCAAGGATGGGGACTCACCTGTTATACGAGGGTGTGATTCCTAAAAGCAATCCTTGTATTTCAAAATTGTATAGCCAGCATACGTTGAGACATCGTAGCCTGCTATATGAGGGTAGATGAGGTGGCTTAACCTGTTATATGAGGGTTCCCACCGTTCTCGCTAGAGTTACCTATTATATGAGGGTTACTCACATGTTGTCCTTACCAGTGAGGCGATATTGACACCTTTCCAATCAGGGCATAGATTGGACCCCAGCTCAGCTATCATAGCACCTTTGGGGCATGTCGGTTAGATACTACTTCCCATAGTTTCATGTTAAAAAATTAGGACTATCAGATACAGTCAATCAGTCTCAGTAATAGAACTCAGATCGGGCTTCAGATTTTAGAACTGTCAGATACGGTCAACTCAGATACTGTACGAAACTCAGATAGTTCCATCAGATTCAGGACTGTCAGCTACAGTCACCCACGTTATCAGTTATACCCAGATACAATCACCCATATTATCAGCATATTTAGATATAGTCCTTCATGTTATCAGTCATATCAGTTATTAGCATATCACATTATCCATATACAGACTTAGAAATCACAAAACCATATTGTCAGTTACAGTTACGTATTTATGCGTGTATTCTCATGTTCATGTTAGACAGTCAGTTAGCATTATGCATTCATTTAAACCATTGCATATAGCCTACCTGACATGTATACTCAGTACATGTACTCACGCATTCGTGCTATAGTGTTTTCTTTTATATTACACTATAGGTTCAGAGACACGAGTTCCAGATCAGCAGTAGATTCCAGATTCCGCAGTCAGAGTAGAAGTGAGTCCTCATTCTTTGAGGATATAATGATTTTCTAATATATCATTGATTAGCTTATTATTTGGAGTTAGTTGGGAAAATATCCCATCAACTTCTTATTCAGATTCTTCATACATAGAGGCTTTCAGACTAGATGCAGACTAGATACAGACTAGATACAGACTAGATGTAGACTAGAGCTTGCGAACTAGATGCAGACTAGATATAGACTATCATGTTTTAGACTTCAGTTTTGTTTTAGGTATTCTATTACCCCACACAGATGTTACGTTATTCAGTTTTGTTCATAATCGAATCTTATGGCCTTTCAGTATATGTTTCCACATTATTATATTATCTTATGTAGTAGGGGATGTAGATCTCTGATTGGTTGGTTCAAAGTTAGTGAGGCCTAAGTCATAGGTCCTAACTTAGTATTCGACGTCTTAGAGAAAGTTCAGTTAATTAGAGAAAGACTTTGGGCTTCTTATAACCGATAAAAAGTCTTATGCAGATGTTCGTAGAAAGGATCTCGAGTTTGAGACGAGTGACTATGTCTACCTCAAGATCTCTCCTATGAAGGAAGTGAATAGATTCTGCAAGAAGGGAAAGCTCAGTCCCTGATATGTCGATCCCTTCATGATTCTCAGTCGGTTGGGTAAGGTAGCTTATGAGTTCTAATTACCTTCAGATCTAGACTCAGTTCATCCAGTCTTCCATGTCTCTTTTTTCAAGAAGTGTATAGGTGACCCATCAGTCGTAGTCCCAATTCAAAGCATAGATGTTCAGAACAGCCTCTCTTATGAAGAGATTCCAGTTGAATTCTTAGACTATAAGACTCGTAGATTGAGGAACAAAGAAGTCCCTCTAGTTAAAGTTCTTTGGCAAACTTAGTCCGTCGAGGGAGCTACTTGGGAAGCAGAAGCAGATATGCGTACCAAGTACCCTCACCTCTTCCCCGCCAACTTAGATCAAGCTTAAGGTAATAGTTCTCCTTAAGTTTACTCAGTTTCATGATTAGTGTACATCACTAACTTAGTATTCAGTCTCATGTTTATGTTCCCATAATAAACTTGGTATCAAGTACCACCGTATATTCAGTCATGCATTCATGTATCAGATTAGTTATATAGCCATGCATCAGACATGCATTCTTATTGTGAGAAAACTTAGTTATTCGGAACTTTTAGTTATGCATGTATGAATCAGTTACTCATGCATCAGATATGCATGTTCAGTATATTATGTTCAGCTTGTCAGTTACGTCCGTCATGAGATCATGTTCCATTTATTCATGTTTAGTTTATTATTTCTCTTCTTAGTCAGTCTCATTTGAGGATGAATGTTCTCAAGGAGGAGATATTGCAATACCTGTGCTTTTTCTTAGCTTGAAAATCATCTCAAGGATGTTAGA
The DNA here is from genome assembly GCF_002878395.1 of Capsicum annuum. Lineage (NCBI taxonomy): Eukaryota > Viridiplantae > Streptophyta > Magnoliopsida > Solanales > Solanaceae > Capsicum > Capsicum annuum. The sequence goes on from NC_061121.1 coordinate 78,138,070, forward strand.
AATTTCTTTGAAATAAGAATTCATTCTTATACACATGGTATTTCCATAATTTTCACTTCCTATCATGTGGAAAATTGAATAAGCTTTCCATCTATATATAATTCGCCCAAATCCGACACCCGAACGAAGAGTTAGAGCCTTTTTAGTGAGACAGTGTTTGACCAGAGCCTTCAGCGCGTCGCGGAGATAGCTCAAATGGCAATTGTCAAATTCCAGTGTTTCTTCATGATACTGGATCGTCGCGCCAAACTTATAAGTCGTAGATAAGGTGGCAACACGATAGCTCTGTGTCACACCATCGTGCAGTTTCCCATTTGTCAATTTCCAGTGACACAGCGCGATAACGCCGCGTCCCACCAAGGGCCCAATTTGGGAAATTTTACTGAAAATTTAATTTTGTATCCAGGTTTAAAAGGGTCAATTTCCCTCCCCCCCCCCCATATAAGCTTCCAAATACGATATTTAGCTCTTATTCATCCAAAATATTGATATTTTTCTCAAATACTCTCAAGAACTCAAGCTAGGGTTTTCATAGAAGGTCTAATTTCAAGAAGGTTTCACCGTCAATCTTCATGAAATCACGATCTAAGGTATGCATAGTGTTCATTCATGGACTCCTTTCGCCCATGAAGTCCAAGAATCCTTTTTAACTACAAGTTATGGATTTTCTTCATGTTTTCATGCTTTGTATGTTCTATTTCATGTTGATAAATGAGGAATTGATTTCTATTCCATAATTTGATGATAAATTCCATGTGGTTGATTAGTATAGATAAAGATTTACAAAATCTCCTAACTAAAACCTTGTATGATGGAATTGGAATTGAAGCATGATGTTTATTTTTGTATGATGTGCTTTACATGTACTATGCCTACAATATGTTTGATTAAATGCCTAGATGAAGGAAAATTATCTTACTAGCATGATATTATGAAATCCCTATGTATGTACAAGTTTATTCCTATTACATGTTTGATGAAAGGCTCCTATAAATGTAGTATGTATTATGATGTTAGTCAAGTCTTCAAGTCAATCATGCTATGTTAGTTTCCTTCTATCGAGTCCTGGGGGTACTTGTACCCAAAATATTAGTTGTGTTCCTAGAGCCACGTCATGTTTTTCACGATACTCTTAGTCAAGCTATGAACTCTTAGACTTCAGATAGTCTTATGACTCAAGGAAAAATCTCCATGATCTCATGACTCAGTCAGTTGTCAGATATCAGTAGTATTCCATCAGCCACGAACATTCAGTAACTCAGTCTATGTTCAGTTTAGTTCAGTAAATCATGTTCAGTGTCTATTCAGATGGGAGTAGGAATTAGCACCGAGTGAATCCAAGGATGGGGACTTACCTATTATACGAGGGTGTGATTCCTAAAAGCAATCACTGCATTTCAAAACTATGTAGCCAGCATAGGTTGAGACATCGTAGCCTGCTATATGAGGGTAGATGGGGTGGCTTAACCTATTATGTGAGGGTTCCCACCGTTCTCACTAGAGGTACCTATTATATGAGGGTTACTCACATGTTGTCCTTACCAGTGGGGAGATATTGACACCTTTCCAATTAGGGCATAGATTGGACCCCAGCTCAGCTATCATAGCACCTTTGGGGCATGTCGGTTACATACTACTTCTCATAGTTTCATGCTACAGAATCAGGACTGTCAGATACAGTCAATCAATCTCAGTAATAGAACTCAGATCGGTCTTCTGATTTTGGGATTTTTAGATACAGTCAACTCAGATACTGTACGGAACTTAGATAGTTCCATCAGATTCAGGACTGTCAGCTACAGTCACCCACGTTATCAGTTATGCCCAGATATAGTCACCCATGTTATCAGTATATTTAGATATAGTCCTTCATGTTATCATTCATATCAGTTACTAGCACGTCATATTATCAGTATACAGACTCAAAAATCACAAAATTACGTTGTCAGTTATAGTTATGTATTTATGTGTGTATTCTCACGTTCATGTTAGACAGTTAGTTAGCATTATTCATGCATGTGAATCATTGCATATATCCTACCTTACATGTATACTCAGTACATATGTACTCACGCATTCGTGCTATAGTGCTTTCTTTTATATTACATCATAGGTTCAGAGACACGAGTTCTAGATCAGCAGTAGATTCCAGATTCCGCAGTCAGAGTAGAAGTGAGTCCTCATCCTTCGAGGACATAATGATTTTCTAGTATCTCATTGATTAGCTTATTAGTTGGAGTTAGTTGGGGAAATATCCCATCAACTTCTTATTCAGATTCTTCATACAGTAGAGGCTTTCAGACTAGATGCAGACTAGATATAGACTAGATGCAGATTAGAGCTTTCAGACTAGATGCAGACTAGATACAGACTATCATGTTTTAGACTTTAGTTTTGTTTTGGGTATTTTATTACCCCTCACAGATGTTACGTTATTCAGTTATGCTCATGATCGAACCTTATAGCCTTTCAGTGCATGTTTCCGCATTATTATATTATCTTATGTAGTATACAGGTACAAATATAATTTACCCAAATCTGAAACTCGGGCGAAGAGTTAGAACCTTTTTAGTGAGACAGTGTTTGACCTGAGCCTTCAGTGCATCGCGGAGATAGCTCAAATAGAAATTATCAAATTCCAGTGTTGCTCCGTGATACTGGCGCATCGTACCAAACTTTTAGGTTGCAGACAAGGTGGCAACGCAATAGCTTCGATCGCCCCACCGTGCAGTTTCTCATTTGTCAATTTCCAGTGACACAGCGCGATAACGCCGCGTCACGCCAAGGGCCCAATTTGAGAAATTTTACTAAAAATTTAATTACATGTCCAGGTTTAAAAAGATCAATTTGCCCCCCTCTATATAAGCTTCCAAACACGGGATTTTGCCCTTATTCATCCAAAATATTGATATTTTTCTCAAATACTCTCAAGAACTCAAGGTAGGGTTTTTATAGAAGGTCTAATTTCAATAAGGTTTCACCATCAATCTTCACGAAATCATGATCTAAGGTATGCATAGTGTTCATTCATGGACTCCTTTCATCCATGAAGTCCAAGAAACCTTTTTAACTACAAGTTATGGATTTTCTTCATGTTTTCATGCTTTGTATGTTCTCTTTCATGTTGATAAATGAGGAATTGATTTCTATTCCATGGTTTGATGATAAATTCTATGTTGTTGATTAGTATAGATAAAGATTTATGAAATCTCCTGACTAAAACCTTGTTTGATGGAATTGGAATTGAAGCATGATGTTTAATTGTTGTATGATGTGCTTTTTATGTACTATGCCTACAATATGTTTGATTAAATGCCTAGATGAAGGAAAATTATCTAACTAGCATGATATCATAAAATTCCCATGTATGCACAAGTTTATGCCTATTACATGTTTGATGAAAGGCTCTTATGAATGTAGTATGTATTATGATGTTAGTCAAGTCTTCAAGTAAATCATGCTATGTCAGTTTCCTTCTACAAGTACCCAAAATATTAGTTGTGTGCCTAGAGCCACGTCATGTTTTTCATGATACTCTCAGTCAAGCTATGAACTCTTAGACTTCAGATAGTTTTATGGCTCAGGGAAAAATCTCCATGATCTCATGACTCAGTCAATTGTCAGATATCAGTAGTATTTCGTCAGCCACGAACATTCAATAACTCAGTCCATGTTCAGTCCAGTACAGTAAATCATGTTCAGTGTCCATTCAGATGGGAGTAGGAATTAACACCTATTGAGCCCAAGGATGGGGACTCACCTGTTATATAAGGGTGTGATTCCTAGAAGCAATTCTTACAGTCCAGAACTATGTAACCAGCATAGGTTGAGACATCGTAGCCTGCTATATGAGGGTAGATGAGGTGGCTTAACCTGTTATGTAAGGGTTCCCACTGTTCTCACTAGAGTTAGCTGTTATATGAGGGTTACTCACATGTTGTCCTTACCAGTGGCGCAGAATTGACACCCTTCCAATCAGGGCATAGATTGGACCCCAACTCAGCTATCATAGCATTTTTGGGGCATGTCATTTAGATACTACTTCCCACAGTTTCATGTTACAGAATCAGGACTGTTAGATACAGTTAATCAGTTTCAGTAATAAAACTCAAATCATTCTTCAGATTTCAGGACTATCAGATACAGTCAACTCAGATACAATACGAAACTCAGATAGTTCCATTAGATTCAAGACTGTCAGCTACAATCTCCCAAATTATCAGTTATACCTAGATACAGTCACCCATGTTATCAACATTATTTAGAAATAGTCCTTCATGTTATTAGTCATATGAGTTACTAGCATGTCGCATTATCAGTATACTGACTCAGAAATTATGAAATCACGTTATCAGTTACAGTTACGTATTTATGTGTATATTCTCACGTTCATGTTAGACAGTCAGTTAGCATTATTCATGCATGTGAACCATTGCATATAGCCTACCTTACATGTATACTCAGTACATATGTATTAACGCATTCGTGCTATGGTGCTTTCTTTTATGTTACACCATAGGTTTAGAGATACGAGTTCCAGATCAGCAATAGATTCCAGATTCAACAGTCAGAGTAGAAGTGAGTCCTCATCCTTTGAGGACATAATGATTTTCTAGTATCTCATTGATTAGCTTATTAGTTGGAGTTAGTTTGGGACATGTCTCATCAACTCCTTATTCTGATTTTTTCGACAGTAGAGGCTTTTAGACGAAATGCAGATAAGATGCAGGCTAGATACAAACTATCATGCTTTAGAATTCAGTTTTATTTTGGGTATTCTATTACCCCACACAGATGTTACGTTATTCAGTTATGTTCATGATCAAACCTTATGGCCTTTCAGTGCATTTTTCTGCATTATTATGTTATTTTATGTAGTATACAGAAACAGATATTAGTCATGGGTTAGGTTGTGGTCCTTCGGGGTCATAAGCACCGTGTAGCATTCCGGTTCAGCAAATCGGGTCATTACAGAAAAATATATTAAATCGAAGAGGGTCAAAAATCACGTGTCTATATTTTGCCCCTCTTTGTGTGAAATCTCGAAGATTTTTCATACAAAGAAGTAGACAATAAGATGATTTTTAATCCTCTGATTATTTAAAAAAATAAGATAAAATAAATTAAAAGATGTGACCGAGTCCTAATTTTAGACCACCTACATATCCCGGGTTATAAGGGAATCGGTCATATTTAGTTCAAAGGTTAAATGATGAGAGAACGAGTTAGAGGTCGAGTCAGGTTCCGTCGAGTTTTCGATTCATGACATTTTGCTTTTATATTGAAATGAATAACAATAAATAAAATGAAGATACAAGTGAAAGATCCTATCTAAGCTGTTTTTTTTTTTTTGGAATCTTGACTTGAATCTTCATGACTTCTCAAATTGAGAGATAGTTGTTATTTTGAGTTGAACTTGAAACACGAAATACTCCTCCTCGTTGACTTTTAGCATTAGAGAGGAACTTGATAATTGTTTTATTCTTCAAACTTTCCTCTGACTTGAACTTGACAATCTTCACCCTATTCTTCAGGCGGGCTCCTGAACTTGCAACTGATAATATTCACCCTATTCTTCATAAGGGCTCCTGATTTGCTACTTTTTCACCCTGTTCTTCAAGTAGGCTCCTGAACTCAAAGTAAACAGTAAAATAGAAAAATAACATCCCATTCTTCAGGAAGGGTCCTGAGTATAAAATAAATTCCCATTCTTCAGGAGGATCCTGAGCAAAAAGTAAAATCCAATAAATTCAAAAAAAAAAATTGCCTCAGTTTGTACTTAGAAAATGACCATACTAAAAGGTACGTCTTATAGGAATCAAGATGAATGACTTGACTAAAAGGTAAGTCTTATAGGAATCAAGGGTAATGACTCGACTAAAAGGTATGTCTTATAGAAATCAAGAGAAATGATTCGACTAAAAGGTATGTCTTGTATGAATCAAGGGAGTGACTCAACTAAAAGGTTCATTTTATAGGAATCAAGGGGATAAATCGACTAAAAGGTACATCTTATAGGAATCACGGGGAGTGACTCGACTAAAACATTCGTCTTATAGGAATTAAGGGGATGACTCAACTAGAAGGTACATCTTATAGGAATCACGAGGAGTGACTCGACTAAAAGGTACATCTTATAGGATTCAAGAGAAATGACTCAACTAAAAGGTACATTGTATCGGAATCAAGGGGAAGGACTCAACTAAAAGGTACGTCTTATAGGAATCAAGGGGATGACTCGACTAAAAGGTACGTCTTATAGGAATCAAGGAGATGACTCGACTAAAAGGTTCGTCTTATAGGAATCAAGGAGAATGGCTCAACTAAAAGGTACATCTTCTAGAAATCAAGGGAGTGACTCCACTAAAAGATACGTCTTCTAAGAATCAAGGGAGTGACTCAACTAAAAAGTACGTCTTCTAGGAATCAAGGGAGTGACTCAACTAAAAGGTACGTCTTCTAAGAGTGATGGTTCAAGTTAGGAAGTGCATCACCTAATAAATGAGACTTGAATTATCCAGGTTAGAAAGTACGTCTCCTAGGGGTTGAATTTTTACCATAATTTGATTATCAAATCTGTGCAGCAACATTGCTTCTTGCATCTGTGGAAATGAGGCATTCCAACCCTTGATATTTATACTCTGATGTCCTTAATTTGAAGGTAATATATTTCCTGTTTCATCAAAGAAAACTTGTGAGTTCAAAAACACGATGGTAGGTTTGTGGCTTTAGCTTCCGTGGTAATCACTTTTGCTCTTATCAGATTTAACCTTGATTCTAATAATTAGCATCTGTCACTGACTTGCTACATCATTGACCCAAATTCAGATTATTAGAAGTGACTCTGAAACAAACACAGTATCTTTGCTTTGACATGCTCCTCAAATAAACCCTTTAAACCTTGGTATTTCCATGAGTTCCCAGACTCGTCTGCTGATAAAACTTTTCTGCATGCCTTATTTCGGCTCACAATCATGTCTCTTTCATGTGTTGGTTTTTTGTCTTGCTTTGTGCAATTGAAGAAGCTGGTAGCTAGTTTTGAAATCTTTTCTCACTTGTTATGACACGGACTCAACTCAAAGACATGAGAAAAATTACAATAATTTTTGTTTGATGACAAAGATATCAAAAATAAAAAATAGAAAAAAAAAAAGGGAAAAACAATAGGTATCTTTTTTTTAAACGACAAAAGAAAACTTATTTAGGTGTGGTAGACAATTCCAGCAATCATGACATGCATTTTGAATTAAACAACCTGATCTACCCACATTAATTATTACAACTCTTGTCCACGTATTGAGTTTGAAATGAAATCAATCTTGAATATATTCCCTCTTGATCACAATCCTCCCTCGGCTAGTGGTACCTCAATGGGTTTTTTGCCAACGTCTATCTTATTTTTATTTCTTTCTCAACTCACTGTCGCCTTATGGTGCCCAAAAGGGTTTTCACCATTAAGACTCGCTTATTTTTACTCATTCATTTTTTTCATCATTCATTTTCTTTTTTGAAAAATAATGTCCAACATATGAAACATCATGCACCCATAACATATTTAGCTTTGACATTCTTAAAGATCGATCTGAAGGTCTTTCTTTGGTTGTAACTTGGGTTTTGGAAAGGGTTAGAAAGAAAGGTCGGCATGTGGCTCAAAAATTTACATAATATTGGATGAAACATACAACTTTTGGAATCGACTTTTCTAAGAAAATAAAATTTGCCCCAGTTTCATTTCATTCTGGCTAATTTGAATTTTCTTTTGGTTGGACCGAAACCCAGAGTAGGGATGCCTACGTATCTTGTCATAGCAAGAATCAGGTCAAACGTAGTTCAGGAATCTTGTTCTTTGCTTAATTTTCTTTCTTTTTTTTCTTGACTTTTCTCTTTTTTTCGTTTTCTTCTTCTTCTTTTTTGAGAGAGAGATTTTTCCCGACGCTATTTTTCTTGATACTTTTCTGACTCTATGTTTTTTCTTGACACTTTTTTCAGACTCTATTTTGATTTCAAAAGAGGGATATAAAAGAAATAAAACAAAAGCTCAAAAGAGATAACAAAGGATGAGACAACATTTGGATAACAGAATGAAATGCATTCGTCATATCAATCCCTAAAAATGCAAGTACATAATATGCAGTCTAGCAATGGAACATAAAGATCATACACATCTTTTCAATATTGACTGTGACTAAGCACACACACGTGTGTCACTTCTTTTAAACTTTTAAACCATACAGGTCTACTTGTATTGTACTTTCCTCACAACAGATGACTCTTTTTTTTAGCTAACTTCCTTTTGCTTCTTCTGACAATAGAAACTATATATTTTCTAGTTGATCTCATTCAAAAATGCTTGAGTTGAAACTCCTCATTAAAGATCAAGTCATTTTTTATTCTCAAAGTGATTGCCTCAAAACATTCAAGTAAGGATGTAACTAGGTCTCCAAAATATCTCAACACCTTACTTATTTTTCTTATATTTTTTTTTCAACTCTAGGTTCTTGATCGAATGTTTCAGCATTAGATTGGGTTTTAAGATCTGGATGAAAATTCAACATACTTATTATATTACCAGAATCACCATAGAAAGAGCTCTTTGAAGAAAAAAAAGACAATATATATTGAGAAATAAAAACAAAAGGGACACATATTTTGTTGACAGAAAGATAGAAGAGTTTGAACAAAAATGATAAGAAAATCAAATAATATAGGTCCTAAACTACAACCCTAAAATAATTTGAGTAACAGAAAAGAAAACAAAATAAACTACTAGACCTCTTCCTAGCAGGGAGAGGAGTGACTTCCCAATTGCTAAGCTTGACCACTTAACCACCAATTTGCATACCAGCATGACTAGAGTTTTCCTCATTGTCAATATTCTTCACCATAATTGATCTATCTTGAATCATCTTTGCAATTTCTCTTTTTAAATCTCGACAATCTTCAATACTATGACCCTGAGCATCAGAATGATGCACACATCATGCATTAGGATCAAAATTTCTTGAACAGGATTAATAGTGTGCACAAGAAGAGAAGTAATCATGCCCTCCTGTACCAATCTCTGAAATAAACTGGCATATGACTCTCCAAATGGTGTGAAGCTATCTCTCGACTTCTGCCTTATTTCATTATTTAGTTTGGATTGAAAATCGGGCCTAGAAGGGCTTTGGTATATTTATGGAATTAGAGGATGACTCTGAGGATTTGGTATGTGTAAGATGGGGGTTGAACATGTGGTTGTGCATTATATATTGGATATGAAAGTGGGGGACTGGAGTATAATGGACTTTGGAGGTGATTATGTGGAGCTTGGGCATGAACTTCGGCTTGAGCCTGAGAGCGACGACGACGTGGTCTTCTTGACCGCTCTCGCTGGCCAACTATAATAGTAGATGCATCTTCCTCATTCTTCTTCTCCCCAACACTTCCTGAACCTTTTTGAATTGCTTGAGTAGTTGCTTTTAATGTTGCAAAACTCATAATGCAACTCGACTTAATTCCATCCTCTATGATCTAACCCATTTTGAGAACATCAATAGATGGTTTGCTTAATGTAGGTAACAAGTGTTGATGATATGTTTCATCCTGCTCTTGAATAAACACCTCCACTATCTTTTTTTTTTCATTGGCAGTTTCACCCTACCAGCTTGTTCATGCCATCTAATAGATACTTCCTGAAATTTTTATTGTTCTTCTTCTTCATATTAGTCAGGGATTTCTCATCAAGAATCAAATCGACATTGTACTAAAACTATTGCACTAATTCGTTAGCCAAGTCATCCCAACTACTCTACTTGTCGATGTCTTGATCTACAAACCACTTTGAGGCTAGACTCAAAAGGCTCTCATCGAAATAAGCCATGAGTAATTTTTCTTTACCTCTAGCACCTCTTAATTGGTTACCATAACGTCTCAAGTGTTCCACTAGATCACCGTGCCCTTCGTATTTTTCAAACTTGGGCATTTTGAATCCCATAGGCAAATGGACATCCGGAAACATGCACAAAGCTTTATATGAAATACTTTTTGGTCCTCCTAATCCTTGCATACTTCTCATGCTCTGCTCCAAGTTTCTTACTTTCCTATCCAGCTCCTCTTGTTCCTTATTCTTAATAATTTTCTCAATAACGATAGGAGAATCGTGTTGATGAGCATAATAATGTGGATTTTGAGGTTTAAAAGTCATTTCAGGAGGATACAGCAAATCATGACTTGGTTCTCCCATATTTTTTTTGTGCTGTCGATTGAAGACATGCATTAGCTGGTGCTACATAAGTGAAAAGTGGGTTATTTGTGACATACAGATTTGGTGGGCGCATAGTAGAGGTACCAGCAATAACAGTCATATTAGCATATGGGCAGAATCCAGGTGGGTATAATGGATCCCTAGTTTGAGCTTGAACAGGATTTGGATCATTTGTAGTCGAAATTCTAGGGATTGAAAAAGGCGGGGCTTGTCCATTCAGCCAAGCTTGGTACATTTCCACCATCTGTTGTTTCAATAACTTAATTTCTTCCATTGATGCTAATTCCTGCGAAATCAACTAATTTTGCTCTTCTTCACTGTCAGACCCTACACCTTCTTTGCGAGTCATCTTTCTCTTTTCTTTGTATCTAGTGTTGTATGGATGTGATACCAATTTAAACCACAAACCAACCACCAACTACTTTATCTTTCTGAGACCAAGTAACAAATGGGTGAGTGTTATATTTTAAACATATTATAATGCCACGTTATATGTCATGCTTCTATATGCATTTTTCAACCTATCATGGAAGGCTTTGTGATTCATCCCGACTTTTCTAGGTGCTTTTTAAAAAAAATTATGATCGAACCCTTTAGAGGGTTGCTTACGTATCATGCCAGGACATGAATCAGATCTTGCGTAGTTCGGAAAATATATGTCGTACAAAACTCAGCCTCAAGACCCCTAAAGGTTCAAGACTGTTAAGATTTATATATATTTTTTATTTTGTAAAAACTTAGCCTCATGATCCCTAAAGATTCAGGGATATTAAGATATATAAAAATTGGACTTGAAGATTAGAAAAATAATTATGAAAGTAATCATATTTTCAAAATATTCTCCAATAAATCTATGAATAATTTTTTAAAAGATAGGGTCGTATCCTGAGAAGGACTTCCTACGGATCCCACTAAAGAGTGAGAATCAGACCCTCGTAGTTCATAAAGACCGTAAAACTATGTTACTATATATTTAAAAAATTTCTTTCTTTTAAAAATAAATTTTTCTTTGAGAAATGATTTACTAAATTTGAAAATAATATAATCTCTTGCATTTCAAAGTTACCTAAAGTCGGTCAACAAACAAATAACCTTCCAAACAAATGTCAAAGAGCACGTGAGATGTATATGTTGGTCTTTATAAAGTAGGTCACCTGTCCTAGACAGACCCGACCCCTGTGTCGAGTCCCGCTAAGTTAAATGCATATGATGCAAATATAGCAACACCTAATAGGGATAATCAGATTCTGAATTTTCAGTTCTTCTAAGTTTAAGCCTAATAGGAATAGTGTCTAGACTGGCTTACCCGAGCAGACACTCGAGCCGGGGAGGGACAACTTGGTCGGTAGCAGGGCAACACCGCCTTCGTTGTCAATCCTAACCCCGACTAATATGTGTGACTATAATCCTTCACCAAGTGTCTTGACACTCTGGCTATCTCAAAAAGAAAGTAGGATGCATGTGTTGTATTCCTTCTATCCTATTTCAGAGACTCAGAGGAGGTGCGCAGGAGAAGATAGTATATAATGCAGTTCAATCAATATCAAAGCGGTAAATAAGCGACAAGTAGCACATAAGGCCAACAAACACAATATCAACAATAATTAAAGCAAATATAAGTTAATATAAAAGCTCGAATTCTTATTATTCCCCAGCGGAATCGCTAGAGATGTCACACTCTTTTTTCGCCCGAGGGGTCGAGGTCGAGGTCGAAGGGTTTTTTAATTTAAAGTGACGGTTTTGAATAGGGATATTTTATTTACAAAGTCGCCACTTGAAATTGAGTTATGGTGTTTCAAGTCACCTTATTGAATCCCTAATTAAAAGAAAATTACTCTTTGTTGGTCTGCAAAAATAGAAGACTAGGTAAGGAATTTTGTTGACTGAGGAAAAGGTGTGAGGAACCCCTCAAGTCCCGTGGTTCTAGTACGGTCGTTTTTATTGACTATTACTTGACTTAAACTATTTTGAATAAATTATGATTTAAGGCCTTGATTTGCTCATTTTAATGTACTAAAATTATTTAAAGCTCTTGTATTAAATCGGTGAATATTAATTTTAAAAATATTTATCAAAGTGCATTATTACATCCTTGAATTTTTAAATGTCTCAGAAAGATGCGTACGCTGCATTCTTAATTGAGACAAACATTTTAAAACGCATCTAAAATTTTCCTAAACTCTTAATAATAAATTAAAGTAAAATTAATTTAACATTATTAATTAAATCAATAAACAATTATTAAATTCGGTTAATAAAATAATAAAATATACAAATTTACCTATATTATGTTAAATTTAATATTATTCCCAAAATTTAATCTTTTTGAAAGAAAAGGATTAATCTTACTCTTGCGAACAAATTATTAATATATAAACTTAACAAAATTACTTAAAAACTAAATTGACATAATCACGTAATAAAATTAATTAATAAAGTTACTTTCAACAAAATTATCATAATGAATTCAACAACAACAACAATAAAAAAAAATATGATTACATGTTACATTTAACAAAATTATTATTACTAAATTAACATGAAAAAAATAAATAAATTATAAAATCATGCAAGTTTTCTTTCTTTTTCCCTTAAACTGTTTCACTCTTTCCTTACTGCTTTTCTTGTTTTCCCTTTTTTTTTTTCCTTCTATCCTTCAAACTTTTCCTTTTGCATATGCATGTGCATGAAAATTGTGTAACTAATGCATTCTTAATCTTTTTCTGTTTTTGTTTTTGCATGCATGCATGCATGTAGCCTAAAATTCTAGTTTATAACCGAGTATAATGTTATATATTTTTAATGCTAATAAGTTTAACAATTATCTCATTTACAGTTCAAACTAGCCTAATTAATATTATTTCGTAAACAACTAAACAATTACAAATAAAGTCATAGAGCATGAACTACATAAAATAACAAATTAAACATACTAAATTATATAATAAGTCATTAAAAATAACTTCATTCATTCTTCGATTTATATCAATATTTATAAAAGAAATAGTACAAAATTTGATAGAAACTTGTATGATGAATTAAACAGAATAAATAAGCAATCACACCCAGTGGCGGATCCAAGAATTTTCTTCAGGGGGTTCGAAAAATAAAAATATAAATATGTGAATTATTCAACAAAATATAATTTCAAGGGACGTAATAGTATATAGGAAAAAGAAAAAAAGGGTTTTAAGTTTTTTTGTTGATTTTATATTTTAAATTATTAAAAAGTTTTTTTTATATATATATAGCAGGTGAGGTATGCATCTATTTTTTAATAGCTAATGGTTGTAGGCGACTTAATTTTTTTTATATAGTTACAGTTTATTTATAAAAATATGCAGCTTAGTGAGGATCGAACCCGCAGCCTGGTGGGGATCGAACCCACGACAAGGGTTGTGGTAGTGCCCTAAGAAGGGGAGAAAGTACCACTAAGCTATCCAACAACCTTGTGTCAGGTGGTTCAAAATTAATATATGTACATAAATATAGATTTTCTACTTTATGTATACGTCGTAATTTTTTGCCGAGGAGGTTCGGGTGAACCCCCTCGCTACCACGTAGGTCCGCCTCTGATCACACTATGACCGAAAACTCAACCGGATACCCGACCTCCACTTTTTCCTTTCTTTTTCTTCCATTTTTCTCCTTTTCTGATTGTCACCCGTTTCTGTCTTTTCTTTTATTTTCTCTCTGTGTCTCACTCTTTTCATATTTGTTGTGCATGTCTATGTTGTACATGGTTTTTCCTTTTTGGTTTCTCTCCACTTTTTTATTTTAAGTTTTGGGTTTGTGTCTCTTTTTTTTTTTCAATGTTGTTCTCTTCCTTCTCCCTCTTTTTTTTTTTTTGGTTTAAATTTCTTTTCTTTTTTTTTTTTTGGTTTCTGTCTGTGTGTCTATTATATAAGTAAAGGGTTGGGAAGTTGGAGGGAGTTGAGGAGAGTGAGGAAAAAGTGGGGGTGGTTGGAATAGTTTTTTAGGATAAGATTTTTTTTTTAATAAATAAATAAATTATACATAAAATAAATAATAATAATAATAATAAAAGAATATTAATTAATTTTTTATACTAAAGAAAAATATAATAAAAATATAATTAACTTAAAAATAAAATATAATTAAGAGAAAATAAAATTACTAGCTTATTTATAAAAATCTTAAATTAAAAGAAAATATTTTTTTTTTGAAAAACTTTTGGTATTATTTTTATAGAAAAATAAAAAATAAAAATATATCAAAAATGTAACTTTATTTATTATTATTTTTTATTTATTTTCAACCAAAATTTATTAAAAATAAAATAAAAGCTAAGATAAATATTGAACAAAAATAAAAATATTTAATACCGAAAAGTATATTAAATCGGAGAAAGTCAAAAATTACATGTCTACAATAACAAAAACAAAGAGAGAAGATTTTACCTATCAAGATAATCTCTGGATGCATTGCCATCCCAAATATGAATGTCATCCTAAACTATAGCATTTTACTTATGCAGATTAAATCTCCAAAATGTCATAACAAATTGCACAAAACGTTAGTGACAAAGGCAGAACTCAAATTATACAATCACTAAGGAACAGAACAAAACCTTAGTACTTGTCGATCCACTGATGAATCTCTCCAGAAACTTTTTGACACCCAAAATAACAAACGAAAGGCATAATATTTGTAAAATTATTAAAATAATCCTAAATCCAGAAATTTAAATCAAATAGCTGTAAGACAGATTCAAAAATTTCAAAATATGAAGACATGAACATAAAGAAAGAGAGATAAAAAAAGTTAAAAGGATATTGGTTGGGGGGGGAGGGGGACAGGAGAGTAGGAGGTGGTAAAGGGGAGTAGATTATGTAGTTGGGATTAAAATTTTGGGGGGAACTTTTAGGTTTCTGTATTTTTTAGTTTTGGGGTGAGTTTTTGGAGTTTGGGTAAAGGGGGAGCAAAAGTCGGCTGAAAGGATATTTTGGGCCTTTTTGGCCATGAAAATTTTTTTCTTTTTTTCGAAAAAAAATTTTGGAGTTGAAAATTGTGGTGTTGGCTATGAAAATTCGAAAAATAATTTCGAAAAAATTTTCTGAAAAGGAAAAACAGGTTTTTGTTGTTTTCACAATTTTCCAATTCCAATTCTAACTTATATGATTATTACATATAACCCCAATTTTTTAAATTTTTACATAAAACTTTTCTTATAACATTACTTTTTCAATATTACGTATATAACAATTTTAAAGAATAACATAATTATAATTTCAAACTTAATGTTATCCTAATTAATATATATCTCTTTTTCTCTCTCATCATTATTTTTATTACTTATTTAATTTTCTCCCTTATTTAAGACATATTTTACTGCTAATTTATATTTATACCCATAAATATATAAAGTATTATATTTATAATAGAAATATACAAAGTATGTTATATATAAAGTTTATACCATTAATATACCATATATACACATATATAAATATACAAAGTATTAAGAAACATACTAAGCATATTTATAATATAAAAATACAAAGTATGTTATATGTGAAGTTTATACCATGTATATACCATATGCACACATATATAAAAATACAAAGTATAAAGAAACATACTAAGCATATTTATATATTTATGGTATATGCTATAATATACCATAAATATGCAAAGCATGTTTTAATAGAATTAATTGATTCACACACAGTAAAATCTTTCATCTTTATAAAATTAAAGAAATAAATTAGCGGCACCCTAAAATTTAATAACAACTCATCATTTCCTATTTTTTAGGAACGGAAAATGAAGGAAATAAATTAAATAAATTTGCTAAAAAATAAATTTGTTTGAAAGATAATATTTGTTACCTAAAAACAGGATGCAGTGATTTGTTAATATAACATTCATATTTAAAATTTTCAAATATGAGAAAACGGCTATTAATGTAAACATTATATATATCATAATTGAAATTCATTAAATATGGCCATGTGTATGTAATTATTTTTATAATAGTGGCTAATTGTGTTCTTTTTCCATTAGCAGGTAAATTTTAGTTGGGTGATTTTGATAGTTTGTAAAAGTTAGGGCATAAAATCATATTTAAAAAATAAATTCAAAAGTCAAAAAAAAAATTCAAAAAAGACATGGTCAAACACAACTCCAACTCCAACTCCGGAAAATTTTAGTTTCCATGGTCAAACGGCTACTTTGGGCTAATAGGATCTTGTATTCTTTTTATCTATTACTTTCTCCGTTTGTTTTTATTTATTATATTTTAATTTGATATATTTATTCGAAAAAATAATTAATAATATAGTTATTTTGGTAAAGTTACATTGTATCTTGATTTTTGTTTTTTTAAAATAAGTAATGCTAAGGGTAAAATAGAAAAAAAAAATATTTTTTCTTGATATGTCAAAAATGACAAATAAAATTAGAAATACAAATAAAAAATTAGTGATAAATAAAAGCGAACGGAGAGACGTATATATGTATATAATATATTCTCCTTATTAAAAATCCACAGTTTGAGAAGTTTTCTATCGTCCAACTTGCCGACCATTTAGCTGCTTGCTCCGTTATTTTATTATATCACCCCGAATTAGTTATTATATATCATTTATGCATTAAAAGATTAATAATATTTAATAAAAAGATAAAATAGACATTTATGACATGCCTGCTTCAGCTATTTCACTAGTAATTTTACTATATCTCTCATATTTAATTATTATAAGTCATTTAAGGATATATGTATATAATATATTTTCCTCATTAAAAAGCCACATTTTGAGCAGCTTTCCGTCGTCCTACTTGCCGACCATTCAGCTGCTTGCTCCATGATTTTATTATATCGCCCCAAATTAGTTATTATATGTTATTTATGCATTAAGAAATTAATAATATTTAATAAAAATGTAAAATGGACATTTATGACTTGTCTGCTTCTGTTGTTTCAATAGTAATTTTATTATGTAAAATGGACATTTATGACTTGTCTGCTTCAGTTGTTTCAATAGTAATTTTACTATATCACTCATATTTAATTATTATAAGTCATTTAAGGATTAAAAAATTATTATAAAATCATCTAAGTACTAAAAAAATTAATAATATTTAATGCTAAATTAACTTGGCGTCTTATTTGAGACCCACTTGATTTTTTTCACAAATATTTTTTTATAGTAATTTTTCTATATTACTTATAATTAGTTATTGTCGTCCTCCTCGCCGATCATTCAGTTTTTTGCTCATTATTTTTCTATATCAGCCCTAATTATTTATTATATATCATTTATATATTAAAATTAATAATGTTTAATAAAAAATTTAAATAGACATTTATGACATATCTGCTTCAGCTGCTTTAACCATAATTTTACTATATCAATCCTAATTATTTATGATAAGTTATTTAAGTATTAAAAAATTATTATAAAGTCATCTAGGTATTAAAAAAGTTATAATATATAATGCTAGATTAACTTAGCGTACTATATAGGGCTCACTTAGTTTTTTTCTAAAAGTATTTCTTTATAGTAGTTAGAGAAAATTGAAGGAAATATGTCTTTTAAGTCTTGAATGAAAGATTGGTCACATTGACCAATTTAAAGGGCCAAACATAATTAAAAAACTTGATAAGGTTAATTGTGGACTTGATTAATATTTTCTAAAATTTTTAATCTTTTCAAAAATATAAATTAACCCACACCCACAAAACTTCCCTCCCTCTGCAAATCAATCTCTCTCTTCTCTCTTTCTCTCGATAGTTTCTCTCTCTTACTTCTCACATCCAACAACTTTATAAATTTTTTCCTTCAATCTTGTGCAACTTCAACCTCTGACAACAAATAGTTTTGAGTTCTTGTCCGTTCCTTTTTTACTTTCAACCGTCAGTCGACGTGACAACATTCTTCGGCGACAACAACTTATAGTTCTTCATCGTTTTTTTATTATTTTCACAAGTAAAAAATTAGGGCTTTTAAGTTATGACGAAAATGAGGAACTTGATTTGTTGGTGTTTGTTATTTTTTTACGTTTTTTTTAATGTTTGTTATTTTTTTGTTGAATTTCTCATCTGGATATATCTGCTACTGCTGTTTTTTAATAATGGATAAAACATGTAACATGAATCCAACAGATGAGTATTTATTGCAACATATATGACTAATTTGTTGCACAGATTAGTAATCTATTGCAACATATATGACTAATATGTTGCGCAGATTAGTAATCTGTTGCAACATATATGACTAATCTGTTGCTCAGATTAGTAATATGTTGCAACATATATGACTAATCTGTTTCAACATATATGACTAATTTGTTGCAACAAATGAGTAATCTGTTGCAACATATATGACTAATCTGTTGCAACAAATGAGTAATCTATTACAACATATATGACTAATCTATTGCAACAAATGAGTAATCTGTTACAATAAATGAGTAATCTATTGCAACATATATGACTAATCTGTTGCAATAGATTACTCATCTGTTGGATTCGTTTTATAGTGTTGTAATATGAATCCAACATATGTGCCATCTATTGCAACAGATTAGTCATATATTGCAACATATTACTCACTTATTGCAATAGATGACTCATATGTTGGATTCATGTTGCAGGTTCTATCCATTGTAGTAGTAGCAGATACACCAAATAAGAAATTCAACAAAAATTATAATTTTACTTACAAAATAAGCTATGAAGTAATGTCTAAATGATATACGAACAAAATTTGATCTAAAAGTTTTTCAAAAAATTTCAATAAGGGCACAACGAATAAGTAAAACACATGAAAAAACTTCATGAAACAGGTAAAAAGGACAAAAATAATAAATCATACATCAAATGCAAAAGGATCAAGGGGACAAACATTTGAGTTCTCCTAAAAATATTTAAGTTCCCTAATATTTTAATTACTTTCTAATAGTTGACTCATCTGTTACAACAGATTTTCTATCTGTTTGATAATTTTTAACAGATGAATCATCTGATGCAACATGCTAGTCATCTGTTGATTCAATTTAAGCAATTATTAGTAATAACTAAATTGATTTAGCTAAAATTAAAGACGTTTCTATGATAATAGGACAAACATTTGTGTTCTCCTAAAAATATTTGAGTTCCGTAGTATTTTAATTATTTTCCAACAGATTATCTATTTGTTGCAACAAGTTAGTCATCTATTGCAACAGATGTTTATAACAGGTTAGTCATTTGTTTATTTAAATTAAGCAATTATTAATAATAACTAAATTAATTTAATTAAAATTGAAGACAAGTCTTTAATACAAGACCTTAGACAAAGAGGCAAATGTTTGAGTTCTCCTAAAAATATTTGAGCTTTAGTATTTTAAATTTCTTTTCATTATATTTCGAACTCGGAATCAAAATGAGCCACGGAATTAAAAAAGTGACCAAAATAGGTCACCTATTTAAAAGTTACCAAAATAGGTTAAACGTAATAATTTATTACATTTTTTACTTTTTTCTTAATGGTCAACTAACGGAGTTGACTTTTACAAAAACATAAGAATTTTTTACATTTTACATTTTTTTTGTAAAACGTAAAAAATTCTTATGTTTTATAAAAAAAATATAAAACATAAGAAATTCTTACGTTTTACACGATAACCGAGGAAAAATACAATGATTTGTCAAATCAATTAAAAAGGTACTAAAAAAAGAGTTGTTCAACGTAACAAAAAGTTACGTTCTTAACTTTTTTATAGCAGTGGTCCCCCACCCATAATTTCTTTTTCCACAAATGTCCCATTACTTCTACTTTTTCCTCTTTTTACATATGATAATTATGAATTTTTTTATTAGTTAAATTTATTTATATTTTACATGTAGTTCAAATAATTTATTTTTCTAATAAATTTTTACGTTTTACATTAAAAAATTTTTAAAAAAAAGAAGTATCAATTACCTCATTAACTTAACAATTTTCTTATATTTATTCTATATCAAAAAATAATCACTTCTATCCTTAATTATCCGATTTCTCTTTAAAAAAAATTATACTTTTGAGTTTTCCTCTACTCAAAAATAGTGAAATGTTGAATTTCATCGATCAAATATGCTACTATATACAAAAATTATATTTTCTTAGAGTGTTCCTAAAAAAATATATTTTCTTATATTAATTTAGGAGTGTTCCTAAATTGAATTGTGATTTTTTACTCTATTAATTATAATATGAAACGTATTTGTGCATGTGAGTCTCCTCAATATCCTAATCGAAACACTAATCAAAAACTACAATGAATCACTATCCGAAAAAATTAATTTCATATTTTTAACACACCAAAAAAATATAATTATTGTATATAGTAGCATATTCGATCGATGATAATTCAACATTTCACTATTTTGGAGTAGAGGAGAACTCAAAAGTATAATTTTTTTTTAGAGAGAAATCGAATAATTAAGGATAGAAGTGATTATTTTTTTATATAGAATAAATATAAGAAAAATTTTAAGTTAATGAGGTAATTGATACTTCTATTTTTTAATTTTTTTATGTAAAACGTAAAAATTTATTACATAGATAAAAAAATAAATTATTTGAATTACATGTAAAATATAAATAAAGTTAACTAATCAAAAAATTCATAATTATTATATGTAAGAAGAGGAAAAAGTAGAAGTGATGGGATATTTGTGGAAAAGGGAATTGTGGGTGGGGGACCCCTGCTATAAAAAAATTAAGAACGTAACTTTTTGTTATGTTGAACAACTCATTTTTTTAGTATCTTTTCAATTGATTTGATAATTCACTGCATTTTTTTGCCTTGGTCATCATGTAAAATGTAAGAAATTCTTACGTTTTATATTTTTTTTATAAAACGTAAGAATTTTTTATGTTTTACAAAAAAAAAAATGTAAAACGTAAGAAATTGTAAAAGTCAACTCTGTTAATTGATCGTTAAGAAAAAAAATAGAAAACGTAATAAATTATTACGTTTAGCCTATTTTGGTAACTTTTTAAATAGGTGACCTATTTTGGTCACGTTTTAAATTATGTGTCTCATTTTGATTCTGAGTTCACATATATCTTATCTATTTAATAATTTCCAATAGATGAGTCATATGTTGCAACAATTTAGTCATCTGTTGCAATAGATCTCTATATTTGTTGGATAATTTTCAATAGATGAGTTAGCTATTGAAACAGGTTAGTCATCTGTTGCAACAGATGTCTATATATGTTTGGTCATTTTCAACAAATGTCTTTAACTGTTTGGTCTTTTGCAATAGATTACTTATCCATTGCAATATGTTAATTGAAATCGTAATTGAACTTATCAATTCATCTTTAATTTTAGTTAAATCAATGTTGTTATTACTAATAATATCTTAATTTTGAATCATTCAAATAAAACTGGTCAATTAACACTTTACGCAAGACGAATACACTTAGAAAATCATGTAATTACTATGAGATTAATTGAAACCGTAATTAAATTATCAATTCATCTTTAATTTTAATTAAATCAATTTAGTTATTACTAATAATTACTTAATTTTAATTATTCCAAATCAAATTGGTCAATTGATCATTCTACTTAAGACGAAACACTTAGTTGATCATGTAATTACTATAAAATTAATTGAAATTGTAAGTGAACTTACTAATTCATCTTTAATTTTAGTTAAATCAATATAATTGTTTCTAATTATGGCTTGGTTTGAATCATTTCAAATAAAATTGATCAATTGATCACTCTACTCAGGACGAACATACTTAGTTGATCATGTAATTACCATGAGATTAATTGAAACAGTAATTGAACTTATTAATCCTAGTTAAATTAATTTAGTTATTACTAATATAATGGCTTAATATGAATCAATAGATGACTAAGATATTGCAAAAGATAAGTAATCTGTTGAAAATGACCAAACAAATAAAGACATCTATTGCAACTAATTAGTCACCTATTGCAACAGATTAGTAATCTGTTGGAAATAACAAACAGATAAAGTCATATGTTGCAACAGATTTATCATCTATTGTAAATGACCAACAGATAAAGACATTTGTTATAACAAATGACTAATCCATTGCAACATATGTGTATATCTGTTTGATAATTTTTAATAAATGACTCATCTGTTGCAACAGATTAAATCTGTTGCAATAGTTTATACACTTAAATGGTCATGTAATTACTATGAGATTAATTGAAATTGTAATTATTAAATCAATTTGGTTATTACTAATAATGGCTTAATTTGAATCATTTCAAATAAAATTAGTCAATTGATCACTCTACTCAGAACGAATATACTAAGATGATCATGTAATTAATATGAGAATAATTGAAATCGTAATTGAACTTATCAATTCATCTTAAATTTTAGTTACATCAATGTAATTATTACTAATAATATCTTAATTTAAATCATTTCAAATAAAATTGGTCAATTGACACTTTACTCAAGACGAATACACTTAGATGATCATGTAATTACTAATTATGAGATTAATTAAAATCGTAATTAAAATTGTCAATTCTTATTTAATTTTAGTTAAATTAATTTAATTATTAATAATAATTACTTGATTTTAATTATTTCAAATAAAATTGGTCAATTGATCATTCTACTTAGACGAAACACTTAGTTGATCATGTAATTACTATAAAATTAATTAAAATTATAAGTCAACTTACTAATTCATCTTTAATTTTAGTTAAATTAATATAGTTATTTCTAATTATGGTTTGATTTTAATCATTTCAAATAAAATTGATCAATTGATTACTCTACTCAGGACGAACACACTTAGTTGATAGTGTAATTACCATGAGATTAATTGAAACTGTAATTGAACTTATTAATTCACGCTTAATTCTAGTTAAATAAATTTAGTTATTACTAATATAATAGCTTAATATGAATCAATAGATGACTAACATGTTGTAAAAGATGAGTAATCTGTTGGAAATAACCAAACAGATAAAGACATCTGTTGGAAATGATCAAATAAATATAGACATATGTTGCAACAGATGACTAACCTGTTGCAATAAATGATTCATCTATTGAAAATTATCAAACAAATATAGACATCTGTTGCAACAGATGACTAAGTTGGTGCAATAGATGACTCATCTGTTGAAAATTATCAAACATATAGGATATATGTTGGAAAATAATTTACAATAGTAAAGCTCAGATGTTTTTAAAAGAACTCAAATGTTTGTCCCTTTGTCTAAGGTCTTGTCTTTAATTTTGGTTAAATCAATTTAGTTATTACTAATAATTGCTTAATTTGAATTATTTTAAATAAAATTTATCAATTGATCATTCTATTAAGGACGAATACATTAATTGAAATTGTAAGTGGATTTTTCAATTCATCTTTAATTTAGTCAAAATCAATTTATTTATTACTAATAGTGACTTAATTTGAATCATTTGAAATAAAATTGGTCGATTGATCACTCTCCTCGAGACGAATACACATAGTTGATCATGTAATTACTATGGGATTAATTGAAATTGTAAGTGAACTTATCAATTAGTCTTTAATTTTAGTTTTATCAATTTAGTTATTACGAATAATGACTTAATTTGATTCATTTCAAATAAAATTGGTCAATTGATCACTCTAATCATGACGAATACACTTAATTGATAATCTAATTACTATGAGATTAATTGAAATTGTAAGTTTATCTTTAATTTTAGTTAAATCAATTTATTAATTACTAATAATATCTTAATTTGAATTATTTCAAATAAAATTGGTCGATTGATCACTCTACTCGGGACGAATATACTTAGTTAATCATGTAATTACAATGAGATTAATTAAAATTGTAAGTGAACTCATTAATTCATGTTTAATTTTAGTTAAATCAACATAGTTATTACTAATAGTTTCTTAATTTGAATCATTTAAAGTAAAATTGGTCAATTAATTATTCTACTAAGGATGAAACACTTAATTGATCATTTAATATTGAGATTAATTTAAATCGTAATTGAACTTACTAATTCATCTTTAATTTTAGTTAAATCAATGTAATTATTTCTAATAATGGTTTTATTTGAATTATTTCACATAAAATTTGTCAATTAATCATTCTACTCAGTACGAAACACTTAATTAGTCATGTAATTACTATGAAATTAATTGAAATCGTAATTGAACTTACTAATTCATCTTTAGTTTTAGTTAAATCAATATAGTTATTTCTAATGCTGACTCAATTTAAATCATTTCAAATAAAATTGGTCAATCGATCACTCTACTCAGGACGAACATACTTAGTTGATTGTGTAATTACCCTAAGATTAATTGAAACTATAATTGAACTTATTAATTCAGATTTTATTTTAGTAATCAATTTAGTTATTGCTAATAATGACTTAATGTGAATCAATAGATGACTAACATGTTACAACAGATGAGCAATCTGTAGGAAATGACCAAACAAATAAAAACATCTATTGAAAATAACCAAACAGATATAGACATCTGTTGCGACAAATGACTTACTTGTTGCAACAACTAATTCATCTATTGAAAATTATCAAACAGATATAGACATCTGTTGAAATAGATGACTAAGTTGTTGTAATATATGACTCATCTGTTGGAAATTACTAAATAGACAAAATATGTGTTGAAAAATAATTTAAAATACTAAAGCTCAAATATTTTTTAGGAGAACTCAAATGTTTTCCCCCTTGTCTAAGGTCTTGTCTTCAATTTTAATTAAATCAATTTAATTATTATTAATAATTGCTTAATTTGAATCAACAAATGACTAACCTGTTATAAGCATTTATTGCAACAGATGACTAACTTGTTGCAACAAATAGGTGATTTGTTGGAAAATAATTAAAATACTAGAGAACTCAAAATTTTTTAGGAGAACTCAAATGTTTGTCCCATTGTCTTAAAGACTTGTCTTTAATTTTAGCTAAATCAATTTAGTTATTACTAATAATTGCTTAATTTGAATCAACAGATGACTGATATGTTGCAACAGATGATTCATCTATTGAAAATTATCAGACAGATAAAAAATCTGTTATAATAGATGGGTTATCCATTACAAAGCAATTAAAATACTAGGAAACTTAAATATTTGTAGGAGAACTCAAACGTTTGTCCCCTCAATCCTTTTGAATTTGATGTATGATACACTATTTTTGTCTTCTTTACCCTTTTCATGAAATTTTTCATGTGTTTCACTTATTTGTTGTGCCCTTGTTGAAATTTTTAGAATTTTTTAGGTCAAATTTTGTTCGTATAGCACTTGGACATTACTTCATAGGTGATTTTGTAAGTATAATTATGATTTTTGTTGAATTTTTTATTTGGTATATTTGCTACTTCTACAATGGATAAAACCTGCAACATGAATCTAATATATGAGTCATTTATTGCAACAAGTGAGCAATTTGTTGCAATATATGACTAATCTGTTGTAACAGATGACCCATATGTTGGATTCATGTTACAACACCATAATACAAATTCAACAGATGAGTAATTTGTTACAACAGATTAGTCATATATGTTGCAACAGATTACTCATATGTTGCAACAGATTAGTCAATATGTTGCAACAGATTAGTCAATATGTTGCAACAAGTTACTCATCTGTGAAATAGATTACTCATCTGTTGGATTCACTTTATATATTTTATCTACTGTTGAAAAAACAACAGTAGCAGATACAGCCAGATGAGAAATTCAACTAAAAATTATAATTTTACTTACTAAAATCACATATAAGTAATTCCCAAGTGATATACGAATAAAATTTGACCTAAAAAAATTTGATCAAGTAGCAATAGTAGTGGTAACAACAATGTTCAACAACAAGAAGATGATGATGATGAACAAAAAGAGATGATAATGAAGAACACGATGATGATAATGAAGAAGAAGATGATGAATAAAGCAACAACAACAATGAACAACAAAAATTACGAAGAGAGAGAAAACTCCAATAAATGAAAAGAGAGAGAAACATGCCTTTTTTCCCCTCCATTTCTAGTTATATTAGGTTTTACATTGGATCAAAGTGTAAATTAAAAAACTTGTGGGTTATTTTCAAATTTTTCTTACTTTCTTAGTCCTTAATAAAGTAATTGTCATCTCCACTCAATTATTAAGACTTGTCACCCACACATCATTTTAAAACTCTTTTGTCACCTAGAGCCCAAGGCCCCTAGTAGTTATGCTATGTCACTTCTAATTAGTTATTATATATAAGTCATTTAAGACATGTTTGTTTCACTGTTTCAATCATGGTTTTACGATATCACTCTTAGTTAATTATTATAATCATCTAAGCATTGTACTGCTTAAATTGGAATAGAAGAAAAAGTATTATAAATTGTACTAATTAAAAAATTAAATTATTTAGAAAGTATAATTGACTATCAATGCCACAAAGTTATGAACAAGAAGAGTAATATAAATTATTTGAAAATTACTTAAAAAGTAATATAAATTACAATAACAACTTAAAATATCCAAAAAATAATAATTTAATATTTTATATATTTCAAGAAAATACGTAAAAAAATACTATAAGTCACAATCATTAATAATTTAAAAAATTTAAAGCTCAATTTGTCTGCTTTGGCAGAACTTCATTGGTCCTTTCCCTTGCCTTCATTTTTTCATCTATTTTAATTTGTTTGTGTTATTTTTTTTTATATATTTAAGAAAATACAAAAAAACTACATTTCGTAATAATTAACAATTTAAAAGATATAAAATATTTGACTAACTCTCAAAATTATATCAATATCATTTAAATTGGAAAAGAAGAAAAAATATTACAAATCACAACAATAAAACCTTAAATTGTTTTTAATATATAATTGACTATTAATACCACAAAAGTTTGAATGAAAAGAGTAACATATATTATTTAAAAATTACATAAAAATATTATAAATTACAATATTTAACAGCTTAAAATACCTAAAAAAAATTGTTATATATTTAAAAAAAATACGTAAAAAAATTATAAATCACAAGTTTGAGTCAAATAACGATTTTGAAAGTACTTGATCAGAATGAAGCTGCAGTGAGACCCGTGAAGTTATGTTTAAGTTTGAGACAATTAGTTAATTAAAATTATTTAGATATAATCATCTATTTATTGAAATTACTAAATAGACTGTAAAATTAAGTTGAATTGAATGATTAATGCCTCCAATTACAATAAATTGATAACAATATTATTCCAGTGAAATAAGTTTGAGTCAAATACAATTCAGAAAGCACTCGATCACGATGAGCTTCTATGAGTGTGAAGTTATGTTTAGGTTTGGTAAAATTAGTTAATCAAATATAATCACCTACTTATTGAAATTAGTTTGAAATATACAAAGTAGGTTTGTGAAATTTGCAATCGAATTGAATGATCAACACCTCTAACTACACTAGATTTATGCCTATAAATAATTACTGGCCTTAAAATGTGATCTCAATGATAAATTTGTGCCTATCTGATTTTACAATGTCAAATAATTAAAGCAATACAGTTAATTATTGCCAAAATATTTTTAGCACTTGAAGCAAAAAATAAAAATAAAAAATGTACAGCTATAATATTTTATTTTTGAAGAACCATTTTATGACTAAAAGATTATTATTGCTACAAAAATTTTTAACACGTGGCAAAAATTAATAATTAACTACAAAATTTATTTGTACCAAAAAATTTGTTGCGATGTCAGTTAATTATGATACCATTATTTTGTAACTTGAAGAAAATATTATTTATTTAGCTACAATTTTTTATTTCAAATAATCCATTGTGGCTAAAGCGTTACTATTCTTACAATAAATTTAAACTTGTGGCAAACTAATAATTAGCTATGAAATTATATTACAACAAAAAAAATATGGCTATGTCAGTTAATTATTGCCACAATTATTTTGTAACTTGAAGCAAGAATATTTATTTAGCTACAATGTTTTATTTTAAATAATTTATTGTGGCTAAAACATTACTATTATTATAATAAATTTAATCTCATAGAAAAAATTAATAATTAGTTATAACATTTTATTATAGTAAAAAGACGTGGCTATATCATTTCACAATTACCATAATTTTTTACAAGCTGAAGCAAAAATATATATTTAGCTACAATATTTTGTTTCAAATAATTTACAGTGGCTAAAAGGTTACTATTGCTACAATAACTTATAAAGCATAGAAAAAAATATATTATTAGCTACAAAATTTTACTGTAGCAATAAAGTTATAGCTATTTATGCTATTATTACCATGATTGTTAGCAATTGTAGCAAAAATGAGGAATTAGCTTTGTCAATTGAATTTTTGTGGCTAAGAAATTTTTTAAATTTATAGACCGCTATGGAATTTGATTTTTCATGGCTATTACCAGGTAATAGCCACCATTATTACATTCATAGCTTTAATTTCATAGCTATAGTCTTCTAAATATTTGGTATTATCAATTGTGTTTTATATTAATAATTATAAAGTGTGGTACGATTTCAAAGTCTCAAGGATGAGTCTTGTTGCACTTAACTTGACTTATTATGCAATTGACTGAGGGTGAGACGGTGGATTCAAGTGCTATCATGATAAATGTATAAGACATCAAACTTGAGTCCTGATGCACCATATATTGAGTTCAAGTCTCATCGAATTATGGATTAAACGTCTTCATTTTGGTAAGACGTTGGATTCAAGTCCCAATGCAATATATTGATAATGATGATGACTAAGACAAATAATATATTTTTGATAAAAAGTCATAAAATCCGCCATATTGATATGCTCCATTCTTTGATGTGAATGTGATAGTATTGTGTAATAAGTCTGAAAGAAGACAAGTAGTTTAATATATGTGGGCGTGAAGGAAAAAAAAATATAACACTCATCATTGCGGCAATATTAAAAGAAAGAACATTATGAGTTATCAAAATAATCCTTCAAAAGATGAAGGTTATTATTTTTATCATTAATTTGATAGGCAAGGTATTGGGCACTCGATAGTAGTGTGACCAAAATAAATCTTATAAAACCTCCATCAAAATAAAAGAATATAAAGTGATGCTACACTTGATTTTCTAAAATGATGTTGAGGTGGATCATATAAATATGACAAATAAACAATGGATAATAATGGGCTTATAATAGAACACATACCATGAATTAGTCCATTTCTTGAAGAGAATGTGTCTTGTAATAAACATTGTGGATGTCCGATCATTCATGAAAGTGAATGTGTCAAAATGTGATAAAATTCACGGACAAAGACATGAATATATATATATATATATATATATATATATATATATATATATATATTTGGATAAACACCAAAACCCACCTTTACGGGAGGTTTGAGGAAAATAAAGAATTTTAATTTGGTATAAAAAGGTCATTGATACTATAGTATATTTTACCATGATCTACCAAAGGGTAAAAGAAGAAAGTCATTCTTGCCTATAAAAGCTTTGGATATGACCAAAATGAATATTATGGTATGGCTGAATGAATTTGCCATTGATCGCGTAAATATGGTATGCCAAAAAAAGGACTTTGCCAAATGTTATAAAAATAAATTATTAAAGCTAAAAGTAAAGCAAGAAGAGGTCTTACATAAAATGATTTTTTCTATAATGACAATAATTTTCTCCCTAACAGGAGATAGCAACCATACAAATGGTATTTTGGAATATGAGGTAGTACATAAGTATTTGATAGCTTCGAAAAACTAATGTATTCCAACTCAGAGGAATGAAATTATTTAGGTCATTGAAATTGAAGTAAGTCTCCAAAAGAATTTTTTTTAGTTTCAAGGGAATTGAAAAAAATTATTATTATAATGAGATTGTAAATTATGAAAAGATTTTGTATCTTCATATTACTACAATTAAAGCAGGTTATAAATATTTAGGGAAAAGGTTACCCATTTTTCTCCTATTTATTGATACAAATATATAGGCATGGTGATGGAATCACATGCTGAAGTGAACTAAAAGTTTACAAAAAATATATAAGTTGGCATGATCGGTTGATCATCCCGGTTCATATGTGATGCAAAAATAATTAAAAATTCATGCCGTTTTATATTAAAGAAATAGAAGATTCTTCTAGAATTCTCTTATGTTGCTTGTTCTCACGATAAAATATTATAACAACTAAGATTATGATTGTATCCCCTTAATTTTTGGAACATATAACAAGGTGAATATGGGCCCGTTCACTTGCCATGCAGATCATTTATTATGAAATGAGATGCATCTATGGTTGGTTACATGCACTGCTATCAACTTGCAATTTAATTTTTGCAAGATTGTTTGCTCAAATTGTTAAATTGAGAGCATGGTTCAGAGCTATAAAAGTTAATAATGCTGATTGGTTTAGCAAAAAATTGTGTGCCTCCTATTATAGCTAAATCATTGATTACGAGAACAAATCTTTCAAAAAAAAAATTTGGTGTGAGACGAGTTTATTTAAATATAATAATATTTGTATGCATCAAACCAAAAAGGTTCCCCTATATTGTTGGTTCAGGGTCAAGAACTAATTAAGATCCATCTAAAATATTGAATGTGCAATATCCATCACGCACAAGGATGGATTCCCAAATAATATTTGGGTGATTGTTAGATTTTCTAACATTAACGGGAGATATGATTAATAGCTGAAATGTATGGAATGAATTATCTAGTTCTTTGTAAAAAGTATCTACATATAGTGAACTTGAAGTTCAATTGATAATTTATGATTTGTAAAATATTGCAAGTTCATTGCCAAAATGACCCTATGTTATAATTCAGCATATATGGTCCAATGAGAAGTCTTTAAAGGACAGAGTCTATGGCAAGCTTGAAGCGTGACAGACAAATCGATTCTAAAATAAAACTTCTTGGAGAAAGAGAGGAAAAAATAATAAATATGGTCAATGTAAATGAGGCAAGTGCTTTAAAAAGCACTATGACGTAACTCTTTATATAACCTTGGCAAAGGTTCAGGTATCTGAAAATGATGAAAAAAATGAGATCGATCTTGATATGTTATGTCGTAATCGAATTGATATCAAATAACCGATGATGGTATCTTTGATATAATGTAAATCTCACCATTATAAATGGTATCAAGGATCTTGGATTTAAATCTGTCAAATAATGTGGACAGATAAAATATGAAATTCAAGTATATTATTTTTCACTTGAAAAGTAATGTTTTTGAAGTTAGTCCATAGACTATGAATCCAATCAGATTTCTTTAAATCTGGCACTGTATGAAAAAAAACTTGAATGCGTATAATGAATGACTGTCATGTCTAGCTAGACAGTAAATACTATAGGACACTCCTTGAAGTATTTAAAAGAGATTTGATCCATTGAACATTTCAATGGTTGTGAAAGTATCATGTATTAGTGCAATTGATGCACTTATGTATCCTGATAGTCTATATACATGAGATAGTAATTTTTATTAATGTGGAGAAAGGATATAATTTCACTTTTATGTGAGTGTGAGAGAAATCAAATATTATTGATATGAATTTATTATTTCTAACAAATATTGTGAAAGGATTGTTGGTTATGCAAATACGGAAAGAATATTCTATCTGCGGTCAATTTTAATATCATGAAAGTAAAGTTTCCACAACTAATTGGTTGTTGCTACGAACAAGTTCAATATGCAAATGACTTGCGACGATGAGGTCACATATAAAGTGATTTTCAAGAATTTATTTGACTGAGTTCATGGGCTTAACATGTCCAAGAAACAAGAAAACAGCACATCAAGACGATTCAAGAATGCAACTTCTTCATGAATGTGATTTGATCACAACGACACAATCAATATCAATATTTGAAAGCAGACATATAAGGTTGAGGGAGTGGTCTTTGAAAAGTGAAATGATGTTTACATCAGGAGGAGAAAAATATGTGTTGTACTCTTTTTTTTCTTGGCCTAGGTTTTATCCCAATGAATTTTCCTGGCAAGGTCTTTACCGAGGCAGCAAACAAACGCGTATTATAAGATATGTGTACTTATTTTCCTTTACTAGGAATTTTTTTTCCATGGAATTTTTTTCTAGTAAGGTATTAACAAGGCACATTATTTATGAAAATCCAAGGGGAAGTATTATAAAATATTATAGTTATTGTGGATGTCCACTACTCCAAGAATTTACTCATCCACTACTCCTTACACCATCATGGGGTGTAACTCTTACACCTTTTAACCTCCCTATAACCTTCATGGCTAATGCCATGTTTATGACAACGTTTCATATGCCTATTTGTAATATTATAAATAGAGGTATAAGAGATTGTATTGGATACACTTGAAAGACTTGTATATTTGATACTTGAAAGAATGAAAAGCTATAATCTTTTTTCTTGTCTTCTTATGTTTACTTCTTCTTTCATATTGTTACTCGTTTAGATTAATTTTAATAGAGGATGATAAATGATTTTCACCCTTTTCCCAATATAAACAGTGAGAGATCGGACATGTCAAAATTCCTGGACTACTCCCATTTCATAAATTTACTAAAAAATATCAAATGACGCACATCCATGTCATAAATTATTCAATCTACGTGGGCATACAAATACTTACATACACAAACAAACATTTTCAATCAAGGATCTATTCAGATAAAAAAGAATAAACTCAAAAAGTAATCAATGTGGATACAAATCAAACTATAAAAGCCAACAACTCAAAAACCAGAAGCAAAAGTGCTTAAAATAGGTCAAAACATTTTAATGACTTTGATAAAAGAAAAAATATGTTGAAAAAATAAGTTGGAGCAAGAGAATAACTTGATCAAATTGAACTAATGACACATCGAGGAGGTCACAATATACTTATAGCTTTTTCATAAGGCATAGTACAAAATATTACAAACTGAAAGAACCTGCCATTTGGGTATTAGTACAATCTTAAAATATTCCGACACCCCTAAGAAAGGGAAACATGTAAAGCACTCCTAGAAAATGCAGTACACCTTCAGGAATTTCCTATCAAAATCCTCGAGTATGACACCGCTTCATAAATCTCACTACTTTGTCAATTTTATTATTTTTTGGGTACAAAATTTGTATTAATCAACAAGAATACCAAATATAAGTTTAAACAGCTTATGAACTATCAGAATGAAGTTTTAAAACTTTCAAACACAAGTTCAAATAATTTATGAAATATCAATATGAAGTTTAAACCATTCGCTGAAAAAACAGTAAAATCAATGTTAAGAAAGACATGAAGAAAGAAAGAATCAAGTTCAACAAATTCAATATGTGTCCCTTAAAAGATTTATTCCCCTTAAGTACCTGAGGTTAATAGAATATATCCTCCCAGGATAAAATAATTCACTTCAGCAAATAGTGGTACCTCTAATTTGTTAAACTACAAACTCACTCAACGATTGTAAATCACACTTGAGTTTTTCAAGAAGAAGAGAGTGTTTTCACTTCAAAAATTTCATACTATATCAAATTGTTCATATATATAAAAGAGTTTTGGTCGTCATTGGTGAAATATTCTAATTAATAAATTCAAATCTATTTAAAATATAAGTAAATTTTAAAAACTAATTTGTTATAAAATGTATTAACCCTATTTTTATTAATTGTGTACAACCCTCGTCGAAAGATGTTTGTAAATTTATTAGTATATGTTATTTTCCCTTGTATAAATAGATATTAGAGTTCTAATTATTATTTAAAAAATAATTTTCTTATTCTTCTCGTTTATTTTATTTAAAATGTCATTAAGTTATATACTAAATTAATGCTTCTCACTTTTCTTTTTCCATCTAGAATATAACTAAAAAATTTGAAAGAAAATTACTATATGGATTAAAATATAAAAATATAATGATGTTAAAGAAGTAAAGGAAAATAAAGATTAATAGTGTCATGGTAAAATGGGCATTTAGAAAAGATAAATAGGATAAAGGGGGAAGAATAACTATTGTTCTGAGTTGAGAGGGAGGTTTAATTTTTGAAACAAAGTTGAGGAGGTTAAATGATTTTCACCTTTTTCCCAATATAAACTGTGAGAGGTCGGATATTTCAAAATTTCTGGACTTCCTCCCCTTCATAAATTTACTAAAAAAATATCAAGTGACGAACATGCTAGTCATAAATTGTTCAATCTACGTAGGCATACAAATACTTACATCCACAAACAAACTTTTACAATCAAGGATCTATTCAGATCTAAAAGAATAAACTCAAAAAGTAATTAGCGTAGATACAAATTAAACTCTAAAAGTCAACAACTCAAAAAACAGAAGCAAAAGTGCTTAAAATAGGTCAAAACATTCTAACGACTTTGATAAAAGAAACAAATATGTTGCAAAAACAAGTTGGAGCAAGAGAATAACTTGATCAAATTGAATCGATGATACACCGAGGAGGTTACAATATACTTATAGCTCTTGCATAGGGCATAGTACAAAATATTACAAACTGAAGAACCTGTAATTTGGGTATTAGTACAATCTTAAAATATTCTGACACCTCCCAGAAAGGGAACACATGTAAAACACTCCTAGAAAATGCTGAACACTCCTAGAAAATTCAGTACACCTTCAGGAATATCCTATCAAAATCCTCAAGTATGACACCGCTTCATGAATCCCGCTGCTTTGCCAATTTTATTATTTTTCAGGTACAAAATTTGTATTAACAACAAGAATATCAAATACAAGTTCAAACAACTTATGAACTATCATAATGAAGTTTTAAAAATGTCAAATACAAATTCAAATAATTTATGAAATATTAAAATAAATTTAAAGTATTTGCTGAAAAAACAGTAAAATCAATGTTAAGAAAGAAATGAAGACAGAAAGAATTAAGTCCACCAAATTCACTGTGTATCCCTTATGGAATTTATTCCCCTTAAGTACCCGAGGTTAAAGAAATATATCCTCCTAAGATAAAATAATTCACTTCAGAAAATAGTGGTACCTCCAGTTTGCTGAACTACGAACTCGCTCAATGATTGTAAATCACACTTGAGTTTTTCAAGAAGAGAGTGTTTTTACTTCAAAAATTCCATACTAAAATCAAAGAAAAAGTCAGGTATTTATAGCCATAAAGATTTTATTCAAAAAAGAAGCAATTGTTCATGAAAAGTTTCAATATTTTGAAATATCGAGACAACCTGTGGCCATAGATAGACACCTGCATCCATAGGTCACAATTCTACGCAAACCAGAGTGTTCTTCTCTGACCTATGCTTGAAACCTGCATCTGCAGGTGACCAGGTACCCATGTCATTACCCATGACATTTTCAACCAGTGCCTCAAAATATCACATCCCTTTGAGGTGTATTACAGCATCAATCCACACATGCTCAAGTGCGTGCGGAAATAGAGAAAATTTTTCTATTGGATTTTTAGATTAAAATATCACTAATTATACAGATTTAAATAAATTTTGTCCAAAAAAAAGTCTTGATCGATTATTTTTCCAAATCCACATTTGAATCTGAATCAAAATCTGAAGCCAAAGTTTAGCTGAGCGAGCGACGATGGCGTCGGTGTTAGGCTTATTTTGTTTTTGCCGCACTATCTAAATAAAGAAGTGTTTCTATACTTTAGCAAAAGTAATTTCCTTTCTTCCACCAATGTGGGAGAAATGCTCTTTTTAAAAAGTAAAAGCAGAATTCACTTTTTTTCCTTCATTTTTTTTCCTTCTTATTTTTTTCTCCATTTTTCATTAAAATAAACTAGAACCAAATAATCTACCATATGAATGGGGAAGGGATATTTCATAAAAAAAAATATATGGACAAGTTGTGCTTTAAAACTAAAGACTGATTGCATCGGGATAAGTAGGTTTTTCTTTAAACTTCTCGTAGTGAACTTGCATCGGATGCACTCGGTCAATTGGTAGATATGATATCTTTAAAATATAAAAATTTAATACACACCTAGACAATACAAGTGACACAACCAGTCTTTTATTATTTATGGTTCTCTTAGTTTTATTCGTTTTAGCCATGAACAAGGATTGATTTCATGAGAGCTTAGAGAATAGGCCTTTACTATCATTCTCCTTAAAGTGGCTTTCACTTCACTCTCACATAGGTGTTTCCTAAATTTTTAATTATATATATCAAACTATTTGATCAAACCTGTCAAACTTAGAAATCTTTGAAAAGCTTCAAACCATAATTCTTATCATTGTTTCCTGAGCATTATCATCATCTTGAGAATGGATTGAGTTAATTGACAATGTTGAACTGTCAATCAGAAATTTATTGGATCTCCTTGAATATAGTTGTTGGGATCTCTATTCTTCTAGGTAGAATTACCACCATGATGACTTTTCCTAGACCGTAAACCTATTTTTTTTGATGATCTCTTAACTGCCTCTCTAGTTAGGCCTTTTGTAAGTAGAACTGACACATTATTCTTTGACTTCATATAGTCAATCATGATAATTCCACTAGGAGTATCTCTCTAACAGTATTATGTCTCCATCTTATATGATGAGATTTACCATTATGTATCATGCTATCTACCCTACCTGTTATCGCTTGACTATCACGATATATGCATACTGGTGACAAAGGTTTGAGCTAATAAGGAATATCTTTCAAGAAATTCTAGAACCATTTAGCTTCTTCACCGGCTTTATCTAATGCGATTAATTTAGATTTCATTGTAGAGCAAACAACACATGTCTATTTGGATGATTTCCAAGAGTCTGCTTCTCTACTAAGAGTAAATACATACCCACTCATGAATTTTGCTTTATTTGATTTGCTGATCCAATTTACATGGCTATATCCTTCAATTACCACTGGATATTTGTTATAATTTGAAGCATAGTTTGGAGTATATTTTAGATATCTCAAAATTCTTTTCACTGTCATTCAATAAGTTTGATTGGAATTACTCTTGCATCGACTTAATTTACTAATAGTTCATGCTATATATTATCACGTAGAATTCATGATATACATCAAAATTTATAACAGTTATGCATTTCAATAGTGATTCACTTTAACCTCCATTCTTTTAAAGTATAAAGCACACATCTAGTGGAGTCTTGGCAATATTGAATTCCAAATTTATAAACTTGTCAAGTACCTTTTCAATGTAATGACACTGTGAGAATGCCAATCCTTGTAGGGTTCTATGAATTTTATCTTTAAGTTTACATCAGCAATTCCAAGGTCTTTCATATCAAACTTGCTCTCAAGCACTCATTTCGCAATATTTATGTCAGAAATGTCTCTACTGAAAATCAATATTTCATTCATATACAAACAATAACTTTGTGATTTGTAGTGTCTTTAATATAAACACATTTGTCACATTCATTTATCTTGAATTCGTTTGTCAATATTGTTTGGTCAAACTTTGCATGCCACTATTTTAAGTGCTTGTTTTAGTCCATAAAGTAACTTAATAAGTTTGCACACTTTCCTTTCAATATCACGAACCACAAACCCTTAGATTATTTCATGTAAATTTCTCTCTCTAACTCTCCATTTAATAAAGTTGTTTTCATATTCGTTTGATGGATTTCAAGACTAGATACTTCCATTAAAGCAATCAAAATCTGAATGGATGTTATTCTTATTATTGGCGAGTATGTGTCAAAATAATCAAGGGCTTCTTTTGTCTAAAGCCTTTCACAATAAGTCTTGCCTTGTATTTGTCAATTCTACCATTAAATTTCATTTTCCTTTTGAAGATCAATTTAGAACCTAAAGGTTTATTTCTTTGAAGAAAATCAACTAACTCCCAAGTATAGTTGCTTGTGATTGAATCAATCTCACTCTTGATTACCTCTTTTCAAAAAGATGAGTCTGAAGACGAAATCACTTCTCTAAATATTTGAGGCTCATTTTTAAGAAGAAATGGTATTAAATCTTATTCAAATGAGGCAGACATTCTTTGATGTGTACTATGCCTTGGATTCTCATCATTAAGTATATTTCTCTTTAGTTCATCCCCGGGTTATGTAGATCCTCCACTAGATAGTTCATGTCCAGTTTTATATGGATAAATATGTGCTAAGAACTCAACATTATCTGATTTAATTAATGAATTACCATGAATATCTAAATATTTGGATTTATGAATCAAAAATCGACATGCTTTACTGTTTGTAGCATAGATGAAAATATAACTCACAATCTTTGATCCTATTTTTATCCTTTTAGATGTAGGAACTTGGACTTTGGCTAGGTACTCTCACACTTTAAGATATTTAAGTTGGGTTTTCTTTCTTTTTATATGGAATAGAATGTGTCTTTCTACGCGGTACTCTATTGAGTATTTGGTTTGCTGTAAAAATAGCTTGCCCCTCCCCCAATAAGCTTGTGGTAAACCTAAACTTATGAGTAAGGCATTCATCATTTCCTTTAATTTTTAGTTTTTTCTTTCTGCAGTTTCACTTGATTAAGGTGAATATGGTGCAGTAGTTTGATGAAAAATTCCATTTTCAAACATATTTCTTCAAAAAGAGATTCATACTCTCCTCCGCTATCACTCCTTATTATTTTAATCTTTTTATCCAACTATTTTTAAGCTTCAATTTATATTGCCTAAATGTGTCTATTGCTTCATCCTTACCATTTAACAAATAAACATAACAATGTGTAGTGCGTTATGAAATACTTTTTTCCCCACAAGAAGGTGTTGACTTCATATCACAAATATCTGTATGTATTAAGTCTAAGGGATTGGAATTCCTTTCAACAGACTTATGCAGATGCATTGCATACTTAGATTCCACACAAGTTTGATACTTTAATTTATTGCACTCAAAGTCAGGTAAAACTTTTAAACTAGTCAGTTTTCACAAGGTTTTATAATTGACATATCCTAAACGTTCATGCTATAATTCACTTGACTCAAGTAGGTACGAAGAACTAGAACTTTTATTCATATAAATATTCATTATATTGATCTCAAAAAGGACTTCGTTGAGGTAACCTTTACCAACATAAACTTCACCCTTACTTATTATAATTTTTTTAGAAATAAATACATATTTGAATCCATTCTTAGAAGTAATGTAAAATAACCTTCTTTGAATTTCTTCTTAGGAGGTTTGCCTTATTTTTCTGATGTTTTCTTCCTCTTCTTTGATTTAGTGGGTTCATCCTCCACAATGTTTGCTCCACTTGTTGCAGAATTCCCATGAGAACTCTTTTTTGTTGTCTTATTATCCTCTTCAATTCTTAACCTCACAATGAGATCTTCAACAGAAATCTCCTTGCGCTTATACTTTAAGTAATTTTTGAAGTCTTTCCAAAAAAGTTGTAGCTTCTCGATTATTGCAGCCACTTGAAAAGCACCATTCACAATCAAACCTTCTACAAGGAGATCATGGATTATGACTTCCAATTCTTAGACTTGGGACTATAGCTCTACTGTCTACCATCTTAAAGTCCAAAAATTTGGCAACAGTGAATTTCTTCATTCTGGCATCCTCTGTTTTGTACTTCTTTTCTAAATCATCCCAAAGTTCCTTTGAGGTCTTTATATTAAATTTGTCTTGAAGGCCCCTCAGAATGTAGTTCATACACAAAAAGTCTGAGTGCTTTCAAGCTTTTATTTCTATAAAATATTCCTTTTTCGAAGTTTCTACCGGTAATCCAGGAACACTTTTCATGATAAGCCTTTGTAGACTCAATGTATTCAAATAAAAGAACATACAATGCTACTAATATTTGAAATCAACGCCACAAAATTTTTCTAACTTTTTTGTCGGTGCCATGGAAGGAGCAACATTCGAGCAACTCAAAGTAGCAATGTCTGTTGCCGCAACATTCATCATTCCATAGACTTGAATTGTATTAGTCATTTTCTTGCCAAAATAAGATAAACAACTTATTATTTTAGAATACTAACAATAAAGTTTGTAAACTTTAAGCAACTTATTTTCTAGTTTAAGGATGAAGTTATTGTGTTCTTCTAATCGCCAACTGGATGAACTTTAACTCATGATGAAGTTTTTATATTTTGTAATCACTATTAAGTTCAAACAAAGTAAAGATCCAAAATATTTTAATCTCCAGAAACCAAAATACATATTATAGTAAATTTTGTAAGATTGTTGTTTTTCAGATACAAAATCTGTATTAATTAATAAGAACTTCAAACACAAGTCCATAAAACTTACGAACAATCAAAATGAAGTTTCAAGAACATAAAACACAAGTTCAAACAAATTATGAACTATAAAAATAAAGTTCAAGCTATTTTCTGAAAAAATAATAAACCAACATTTAGAAAGAGATGAAAACAAAAAGAATATCAAATCCACCGAACTCACGGTGTGTCTATAAGAAATTTATTCCCATCAATTACCTAACGTTAATAGAATATATCCTCCTAGGATAAAATGATTCACTTCAGCAAATAGTAGTACCTAAAATTTGCTGAACTACGAACTCACTCAATGATTGTAGATCACACTTGAGATTTTTAAGAACAAAAAAGTGTGTTTACTTCAAATATTTTATACTAAAATCTCAGAAAAATTCTGGTATTTATATCCATAAAGATTTGCTTCATAAAAGAAGAAAGATTTCATGAAAAGTTGCTATATATCAAAACATTGGGATGACCTACAGACCCCACCTGCGTCCGTAGATAGGTACTTGCATCTGCAGGTCGCATTTCTATGCAAACCAAAATATTTTGTTTGACCTGCGGTTGGCACCTGTGTATGCAGGTGACCGAATACCCATGCAGGTCCCTATTTTTTTTCCAACCAGTGCATCAAAGGGTCACATCTCTCTAAGGTGTGTTGTGACATGCATCCGCACATGCTTGAGTGCATCTACAAATAAAGAAAATTTTTCTACTGGCTTCTTAGACTAAAATATCACTTATTTTAATGATTTATGTCCAAAAAAATAATCCCTCAATTGCTCATTTGTCGAAGCCAAAGTCGCCCCAAGTGAGCGACGACAGCAATGGGGTGAAGCTTTTCTTGTTCTTACCTCACTATCCACATGAAGGATTGTTTCTATACTTAACAAAAAGAATTTCACTTTCTCCCTCCAATGTGGAAAAAATACTTTTATTTAAAAGTGAAATCACAATTCATTATTTTCCCTCCATTTATTTTTCCTCTATTTTCCATTAAAATAAGTGATAACCCAACAAATTTCACCTTGGAAAAGCTCCTAGAAAGTTTTATCATTATTGCATAAGAAACAAACTCTATACACCAACAAAAAATGTGTTTACTCCACCACGATACTTAGAACTTGAGGATAAAACATGAATCTTTTAAGCTAACTGCAAGGGAATAAATAAAAATTTTGAGATGCATCATATAAATAACCTAAAAAAGAATGCATTTAAACCCATGAAAGGGTTACAAATTAAGGAACTATGCCCAATTATCTTTCAAAAAGTGAACTCCCAGCATAAAATGCATTGTGAAACCCATAGATCAACAGAACTGGGAGAAAGTTCAGATACTTCCTTGTATTATCATCCATAAGCATCCATATCCAGGCAATAAAAATGGAGTAAACAACATGAAATAAGCTTCAGTACTAGAACTGATGGATAGGAAGAGGTGGTTAAGAATTATCACCAATTGCATCTTTAGTTTCACCACCGACTTCTAGCTCACCCTCGTTGGTCGCCCTGGATATTCAATTAAAATGGCAAAAGAGGAAGAGACAAGGACAAGGTAAAGGCTAAAGGAAAAATACATGAACCACTAGCTCAACCATGGAATCAAATGAAAATCCATATAGAAGAACCACTTTTTTTCTGAAAAACATAAAGGAGGAAACTTTTGTTGAAGAAAAAATATGAAGAATAGAAGATATTTATAACAATACTTGGAGAGGACAGCTCCTAAGGGATGCCTAAGAAGAAATAAAGGCACCTAGGAGGAGGAGATATAAATAAAATATCTCATTAAAGATCTTCAAATCAATTGACAAAACCTCAAAAAGAAAGAAAAAGTGAGGAAAGAAAAAAAAGATTTGTAACGGAGCTTCAGAAACCTCAACTACCATCTAAAGACTAATCACATAAGGACACATTGTCCAAAAAATAATTGAATCAATGACTTATGTCGAAGCATTAATCATCCATTGGAGAGTGACTCATATATAAAGCCATGTAATTATCATCATAAAAAATACAACTCACTGTGTGAATTAAAGTATATTTCTTTTACTGTTTATTAGCTCTGTATAATCAAATTATTTATCATTTCAAATTTTTCTTTGCCTGGTCAACCTACATTATCTAAGATCTATATCTACAGATCACCCATATTCAGCCATCTTAGACCATATTGACTTTTACATTTCAATTACTTATTTATTTGCTCTTACTTTTTAACATTATATCTTATTTTGCTATGCACAATTGAATTTGAACTTCTTATCCTTTAAATTTCACTTATTAATTCAATTTGTACCTTTTCTAGATAAATACTTTTATTAAATATGTCCTCTCATCTATGTTATCAAATCCAGTTGCTCTACAACGTCTTGGCTAGAGAGAGACATTTTTCTAGAGAAGAAGAGAAGAGAATGACAAGTTGTTGAACTATTCCAAGAACAATCAGTTCAATGTTTGGGTTTACGAATTAGTTATAATATCTTTTAAATTTTTGTTCTTTTTTTGTGTTGTCTTTATCCATACCTATGGAGTATCTTTTTAATAGCGTGAAGACGAATATGGTGTTTGGATCCATAGAACCTATTGATAAATATTTATATTGGACTTATGAAGATAGTTTATTTTGCATGTTAATCAAAAGAAAAGTGGCAAGATAAGTATCTTACTATTTAACTGTCCTATTCTTATTTGACTTTTCTACTAAGTAACTGAAATATCATAAGGATTGTCGTTATGAATCAACGTTGGAAAATATTTATGAGAAGCTTTCGTCAAACTTTTCTTCTAGTGCTCTATCACATATGTTTACTCTATTTATCATTACTTTTTCTATCAAGAGTTAAAATTACTTAAAAGAAGATTTGTATTTATTGGTGTGAATCATAATCAATTTTCTGAATTCAAAAGAATAAAATATAATATTGTCATAATTATTTAACAAGAGTATAGCCATATATATGATAACAGTATCGTACCTATCTTTTTGTCACCCTAGTTTGGCTCGGTTATAAATAATGGTTGTTGTCCTTTCCTGATTGATATTGTGATAGTTTTACTTGTTCATATTTTATTGAAATGTTTATGGCATTTAACCTGAACACCTTGGATTTTTCTCTCTTGGAAATTTATTGAGCTTTGAACTCACTGCCTTGTTTACAACTGGACCCCTGGAATAGTAGGGTGTCTTGACGACTCATTAGGATGAGTTATACCCAAATCATATGGGATTGTGGCATGATTCTTCTCTGAATATGAGTGGATCACTATGAGTCATAAGAATATGTTATGAGTCGTGGGGTGTAAGTCCTAGGGTGTCTAGTGTATACCCCAAATGTGTTTTATATTGATTACGATTAGACTTACGATTCGTAGGGTCCTATTTCAATTTTTTTGGTTAATTCGTAAGGTCAGCAGTGTGTTTCCTTGGTGTTACTTACTTGTTTACGACTCGTGGTAACGAGTCATAAGGAGTGGCTATGAGTTAAGGGTTGACGTGTAGTCAAAGGTGGCACTTTTTCAGATTTTAAGTTAAGGACATTCTAGACATTGCCCCTCTTATCTAAATTAAAAACACCATCTTATAAACTTATTAGGGTGTAATTACCAATAAAAAATACATCAAAGTAACTTCTGAAATACTCCCAAAATCCTCAAGCTCAAGAACACTTAGGATTTTAAAAAGGGTGATCAA
This sequence comes from Capsicum annuum, assembly GCF_002878395.1. NCBI lineage: Eukaryota > Viridiplantae > Streptophyta > Magnoliopsida > Solanales > Solanaceae > Capsicum > Capsicum annuum. Next base: position 78,182,144 of record NC_061121.1, read on the forward strand.
TTAGGGCTCTCAAGGGTTATTTTTCTCCATACATCGTACTATTTTAGGCATGTGACTCTTCCCTCACTATTAATTTGTTAAAAAGCATATGTATTAAAGAGTTATTCACGTGGAACTATTTTGGTTTTGAAAACAAGGGTTGTGGGTTTTGAATGCTTATTGTTGAACAAAGTTTTTCCATGATTTAATTATGATTATTCGGGCTTTAAATATGATTTTGAACTTATGGGTGCATGGGTATGGTGGATGAATAGGGATTGTGATTTTCCCGAACTTGTGACTTTTTAAATGGTTTTGACCCCAACCTTTAATGTGAAATTGGCTTTGAGTTATAAGAAAGGTGGGAATTTGTACAATTGAACTAGTCTTTAATTATTGGATGATTTAAAGAGGTATTTGAAACACAATGGTCTGATTTAATGAACAAAAAGAGTCTGTGTTCCCAATTTTGTATAAATGAACAAAGTGAATTGTTTTACCCAAGTTAACAAAATTATTTTGGCATGTTATTATTACCTTGCAAGTGTAGTTGGATGAAGATAACAACAATGTATGCCTTAATATGGAATATGGTTCAATGATTGGGAATGTATGATACTTGTTTTTAATTGGGCTCTAATAAGGGTTGTGCAGTTGAGTCATGAAAGTGGAGGTCGGAGCGATGGATATTGGAAACTACATTTACCAATGCGAGACTCAAAATGAATAGGGAGGTTTAAGTCCCCTTTATTATTACTTCATGATTAGGGAGGTTCAAGTCCCCCATAAATCATTACATGATCGGGTGCTTAAGTTACCTTAATAAATATTGGGAGGTTCGAGTCCCCCATGTACATATATATGAGATTATTCTCTAGTTTGTTTAGTTACACACATTGGGTCCCAACCAGGGGGTAAGAGCTAGAGCACATATAGCCTATGGGTACTATGTTAAGACGGTTGGGATACATAATCCCGACTAAAGTTTTAAGTCCATGTTAAACCTTGTTCCCTATATCATCATGTGAAGTATATATATATGTATATCCATTTCATTATATGCATTGGTTTTGAATTCGTATAAATTTTTCACCATGACATTATGTTATCCTTATCCATGAGTTACATGCTAACGTTTACCCCGCTAACCATTTTCGGATGTTGTATCCCCACGCGATGCAGGATTTGGTCGTACTTCTACACCTCCTGCTCAATGACTTAAATTCGAAATCAGCTAGCGAGTTTAATTGAAGTGGTGATCTTCCATACTTCGGAATACCCTATTTCATGATTATGGTTTCCTTTACACTTGACTGTTCCTTTGGATTTGGTTTTTGTCTATTGTCGGGGGCATGTCCCGACACTTTATTGATATTTAGTTTTGGGTCTTATTAAAAGGCTTTGTTTGGATTAATGTGGTTATTGGTTGGTGTCGGTCGATCGGTCGTTTGGTTGGTCGACGATGGTTGGTCATAAACATGAATTAAAATTTTCTTAAGCTATTTCACACTATCTTGAGATATGTTTTCGAATGCATCCAACCTTGGGGTGTGTTGTGTCTAGGTTAGTTTGGTGCAGGGGGTGATCTCTGGTCCATGTGGGACTTGAAATACCCGACATGACCAGGCTCAGGTTTGGGTCATGTCAGATTAGTAGCAGAGCGTGGTTTACTGTCCTTGGGTGTCCAACAAAGTTGTGTTAATTAGAGTGTCTTTTATGGGTGTGTAGTGCATCACACTTAAAAGGAAGGGGTTACGAGGTATTTAAGAATGTTTCCCTTTTTTGTTGTTTTGTTTTAAGCTATACAATTTAAGGTCTTAATTCTCTCTAATTCCCATTTGTTCGCCATGTAGATCTTTTCTCCAAGAAGATCTGATATCCACGAAAACTCTTTTGTCCAGTCTGAGGACAATATGGATGGAGCTCATCCTACTCCAAGATATCAGACCTGTTCTAGGGTTGTTGCTTCTTATTGCCCTGATTGAGCTCCACTGGTTCCTGCTGTTCCTCCCCAGGCACCTTAATCTTATGTGTCTAATCTTGAGTTTCGCTAGTCGATTCACTTGCTTAACCAGTTGGTGGCCTCTCAGACTGAGCAGGTTGCTTCTGTTGCTCTATCTTTCAAGGCTACCAGAGTTATCCAATTAATGATACTGAGTCCTCCTATTTTTACTAGTTATAAGGTAGAGGAAGATTTTAATGCCCTGAAAGTACACCCTGAATGCCACACTGTGCTTACGATCCCTTGAGACCACAAGCTAACCCATGAGCTAGTCCCTGCTGTGAGCACTGAATAAAATTGATAAACAACATATGTGGAATTTCAACTGAAATGCCATAAGGTTTTAATAACTGATATCAATACTTAATCAGGGTTTAAAACATCTGGAAAAATACTGATAAAATAACTGAACATCACAACCAAAAACTGAGAAAATTATCTGTACTAGTTTGAAAGCCTCTAAATTCTAGTTTGAAAGCCTCTAAACTGTCTGACTGTGGAGTTGATGGGACAAACCCCCAACTAACTCTGACCGACTAAATAAATGAACTACTAATATAACTAAACAGAAGATAACTCGTCCTCGAAGAAAGTGGGCTCACTACGGCTGCTGATGCTGATGCACTAGAAAGTCGAAGGATGATTGGGAATCCAAGCGTCTAAACCTATGATATAAGATATCATAGCGGAAAAAAAGAGTATGTAGTCAGTACTTTTGATAAAACATATTGATAAAACAACTAAATATCAGAATTGAAAACTGAGTAAACTGTCTAACTATGGAGTTGATAAGACAAGCCCCCAACTATCTCCAACTGACTAAATAACTAAACTACTGACATAACCAAAAAGAAGATAACTCATCCTCAAAGTAAAAAGACTTACCACGGCTGCTGTTGCTGATGTACTGAAAGTCTAAGGATGTTCGAGAATCCGAGCCTCCGAACTTATGATATAAGACATCATAGTGCAAGAAAAGAGTATGCGGTCAGTACTTATGAATGTACTAGTATGCTAAATGAGGTTAGGCTGGTATGTATGGGCTCATGTTCATGAGTAATACGTATCTGAATGTATATCATAAGGTACTAAGTGTAAATGCATAAAACTATAAAGACTGAGAATGCATGACCACACATAAAACAAGTACTGAAGTAGTCTGTAAATAAGTTACTGAAGTCTGATAGTTAACTAACTGGTAACCATATGTTATGGTCAAGCAAGACTAAACTGAATTCTAAACTGAGTAATGAAACTAGAACTGTGGGAGCTATTATCTAATCGATATGCCCCAATATAGACTAACTGGGGTCTAACCTATAACCCTAGTTGGAAAGGTGTTAGTACCATGCCATGGGTTACTAAAAATAGTTGGGTCAACCCTAATCTGGCAGAAAGACTCATGAGATATATATGTATGTCAACCCTATTCTGGCAAGACGACATATCCACCTATGCTAGATATATAGTTTTGTAACTCAGGGACTGCTACTAAGGGTTACACCCTAACCTAGCAGGAATGCCCTCATCCCTGGGTTCACGCGGTGCTGAATCCTACTCCAAACTGAACCGACACTGATTACTAGACTGGGCTAAGCTTGATCGAACTTGCACTGACCATGTTAACTGACCAAGTATTACTACTCAAGATACGACTGGGACCCTTCTATAACTACTAAAAACAAAGTAAACAGCTAAATTTCGGGTATCATAACCCCCAGCACTTGATACCATTGACAATAGGACCATACCACAATCTTAAAAGCTTAACAAGCAGACACAACTCAACTTTGACCCATTTAGTCATTTTATCAAACACTTGGGAGACATAACTTTGGACATGGGGATGACCAACATGCTAACATATCATGACTTCATCATTTAATTTACAAGTTAGGGATTAAACATGATACATAATCCAATTAACATAAGCATTAGTTTATTTCACATGAAATTCATATATTCACAACTTAGCACTCAAATTACAATACATACGTGGGCATAGTATGATTTAATCAAATAACTCATAATGCAAACTTTGAAAAAAAGAGGTTCTTGGACTCTAAGGGTTGGAAGGAACCCAAAGATGAACACTTAACATACGTTAGTAGTTGAATTCGTGAGGGTTGTTGGTGATTGCTCGAATCTTAATCTTGGGATTGGAGAAACTAGGGCTTAGTTCTTGAGGGGATTTTGAGTGAAATTTTAATTTTAGGGAAAAAATGCTTATTTTGGACTCCAATCTCGTGTTATGGACCACTTAGGTAAAGGAAAAAGACTATTTTGCCCTTAAAAACATGAGGAAAGCTGAAGAAAATACACGGTCCCGACAGGGTAGGGCGCTGTGGGTTTTGGAGCACCACTCTGGTCAGGGCACCACGGGCTTCCCCAACACCGGACTGGGTGGGGCACCGCAGGTTAATCGCCCCCTGTCACTATTTTGGAAGTCCAAACACACCCTTACGCTTGTGAAAAAATTTCAAAACTCACCCGAGAGGTACTATTGACTTCCCCGATCATGAATCAACTTAAAAACTAGCTTTCCAATGTTAGAAAGGTCAAGAATAAATCAATCAAAGTTTGGAGGGCTTTATAAATGACTAAGTCCTAACACTTAGTAAAATATTCTAAGTCTTGGACCCCCTTTTTACATGCAAGAGTGAGATGAAATGAGCTTAGGATCTTACAGGGTCTTACAATATCTCCCCTTGGGGATATTCATCCTCGAATGAGACAGATTAAGCTGAGAGGTACTGAGGTACTGGGATTACCTGTTGAATATGCATGAATGAAATGTGACTACATGATTGAGCCTAAAACATAGTGACTAACCAATCTAATTCGTGAATGCATGAATGATATGAAAAGGTTATGCAGCTGGAATTGAGTATGATGTAGAATAAATCTAAGGAAGACTGTTACCTTAGGCTGAGTTTGAGTTTGCAGAGAAGATATGAGGGTACTTAGTTTGCAGGTCTGCTTCTCCTTCCCAAGTGGCTCCCTCAATAGACTGGTTTTGCCAAGGGACTTTAACCATGGGAACTTCTTTGTTCCTTAGTCTACGAATCTGAAAGTCAAGAACTTTGACTGGAAGTTCTTCATAAGAGAGACTGTCTTGAACATCTACACTTTCTAAGGGGACTACAACTGCTGGGTCAACAATATAATTCTTCAGCAGAGAGACGTGAAATAGTGGGTGCACTGATGCTAAGTCTACAGGCAACTCATGTTCAAAGGATACCTTACCGAAATGGCTTAAAATTTTGTAAGGGTCAATATATCGGGGGCTAAGCTTCCCCTTCTTACCAAAACTCTTCACCTCTTTGATGAGAGAGATTTTTAAGTAGACCAAGTCACCAATCTCAAACTCAAGGTCTCTCCTTCTCACATCAGCATAGGATTTCTGTGGGCTTTGGGCTGTCTTAAGACTTTCCCTGAATAACTGGACTTTCTATAAAGCATCAAACACCAAATTAGGACCTAATAACACGGACTCACCTTCCTTAAACCAACCAATTAGAGACCTAGACCTCCTTCCATAAAGAGCCTCATATGGAGCCATCTAAATACTGGAATAATAGTTTTTATTATATGCAAACGCTATCAAAAGTAAGTGATCATCCCAGCTACCTCTAAAATCGAGGAAATACACTCTCAACATGTCTTCTAGGTTCTGAATGCTCCTCTCTGCTTGACCATCCATCTGAGGGTGACAGTTTATACTAAGGTGAACTTGGGAACCAAGGCCCTTCTAAAATGCCATCCAAAAATAAGAGGTAAACTGAGTACCTCTATAAAAAATAAAGGACAACAAAACACCATTCAACCTAACCATCTCTCTAAGGTAGATCTTGGCATAATCCTAAGCTGAATAGGAAGTATGGACTGGTAGAAAATGGGCTGACTTGGTCAATCTATCCATAATGGCCCAAATCGAATCATGCTTATGAAGAGTACAAGGCTAAACTGTCACAAAGTCTATGTTCACCTCCTCCTACTTCCAAGTGGGGATACTGAACTCCTGCACCAAAGCACTAGGCTTTTGGTGCTTGATCTTAACCTATTGGCAAGTAGAGCACTTAGCTACAAACTCCATAATGTCTCTCTTCATCATACTCCATCAATAGATTTCTTGTAAATTACAGTAAATCTTAGTGGCCCCTAGATGAATAGAGTAGCGCACACCTTATGCCTCAGTAAGAATCCGTTGTCTCAAGTGATCTACATACAGCACACACAGTCTACCTTGGCAATGCAACACACCATCTCCCCCTTGGGAGAAAACCTCTACTTTCTAACCTCTGACAAACTCCTTCAACCTAACTAAATTATAATCCATATCTTGATTTTCTTTTACTTCAGTAGCCAATGAAGATTTTGAACTATTTTGCACCCATACACTACCCTCGATTGAATCAACCAAACAGACGCCTAGTCTGGAAAGCTGATGAACTTCCTAAAGTAGCTTCTTCTTATCATTTTCAACGTGAATCACACTACCCTTGGACATCCTAGTAAGGGTGTCTATCACTACATTGGCTCTGCCCGAATGATACAAAACACTCATGTTGTAGTCTTTCAACAACTCTAATCACCTCCTCTGGGGCAAATTCAAATCTTTCTGCGTGAATAAAAAGTATAAGATCTTGTGGACTGAGAACACATAAACATGTATCCCATACAAATAATGCTTCCAAATTTTCAAGGCAAACACAACAGCTGCTAACTCAAGATCATGGATAGGATAATTCTTTTTATGAGTTTTAATCTATCTAGAGGCATTAGCTTTGACCTTGCCCTTCTACATCAAAACATAACCCAAACCAACTATGGAAGCATCACTGTAAATAACGAACCTATCTAAACCATCTGGAAAGGTAAAAACTAGAGCTGAGGTGAGACGAGTCTTCAACTCTTGAAAACTCCTCTCACAAGAATCTGAACACTGGAACTTAAATTTTTTCTGAGTCAACCAGGATACAGGGGAAACAATAGATGAAAACCCTTTAACAAACCAATGGTAATAACCAGCCAAACCTAAGAAATTCCTGATATCTAATGAAGAGATGGATCTAGGCTAGTTCCTTACTGCTTTGGTCTTTTGAGGATCAACTCTAATGCCATCGCTGGAAATAATGTGACCAAGGAATGCTACTGACCTTAGCCAAAATTCACACTTGCTAAATTTGGTAAATAACTGATGGGCTCTAGGAGTCTATAATACTATTCTGAGTTGGTCTGCATGATCTTTTCGTTATAGGAATAGACAAGAATGTCATCGATAAAGACTATGACGAATATGTCCAAGTACGGTTTGAACACTCGGTTCATCAAACCCATAAAGGATGCTAGGGCATTTGTGAAACCAAAGGACATGACTAGAAACTCAAAGTGACCATATCGAGTTTGGAAAGCTATTTTTGGAATGTCACATTCTCTTACTCTATGATAATTATAGCCAGTTCTGAGGTTTATCTTAGAAAAGTAACTGGCACCCTAAAGTTGGTCAAACAATTCATTTATTATAGTAAATGGATATTAATTCTTGATCGTGACTTTTTTTAACTGATGGTCGTCGATGTACATCCTAAGAGAACCGTCTTTCTTAAGAACGAAGAGGATTGGTGCGCCTCACAGGGAAATATTGGGCCTAATGAATCCCTTATCTAGGAGGTCTTTCAACTGTTCTTTCAACTCTTTGATTTCAGCTGGGGCCATTCTGTATGGCAAAATAGAAATAGGATGGGTATTTGAAAAAAGGTCCATTCCAAAGTCGATTTCCCTTTCGGGAGAAACTCCAAGAAGATATTCAGGGAACACATCTGGAAATTCCCTTGCTACTGGAACTAACTCAATATTGGGAGTTTTGGAACTAGAGTCTTTGACTCACACAAGATGATAGACACATTCCTTGGATATTATTTTTCTTGCTCTAAGGTACGAAACAAGTTTACCCCTAGGCGTTGTGGTACTACCCCTCCACTCAAGGATTGGTTCATTTGGAAATTGAAAATGAACAACTTTGTTTCTATAATCAACTAAAGCATAGCATGAATAGAGCCAATCTATCCCGAGAATGACATTAAAATCAGTTATCTCTAACTCTACAAGATCAACTGAAGTGACTTCCTAGAATATCATGACTTGACAGTTCCTGTATACTTGTCTAGCTATAATAGGACTACCTATTGGGGTAGATACTGGGAAAGGCTCTATTAAGGTTTCGAGACTGACTCTGAAGTTTACCCCTATATAAGGGGTTATAAAGGAAAGTGAAGCTCCAGGGTCAAGTAAAGCATAAATTTGCAAATGAAAGACTTGCAATATACCAGTAACCACATCAGGAGAAATTTTTTGATCCTTTTGGGACTGAAGTGCATAGAGCCTATTTGGGTGCTGCCCACTGGTGGCTCTGGAAGCGACCCCCTACTGAGATGGGTGACTGTACTGAACTGGGGATGCTTATCCTAACTCTGTAGACCTGCTTATGGACATTTTATGATTCTATAACCTGGATTGCTACACCCAAAACATATATTACTGCTACAAACACTCTGATAGTTCCTACCATATTTCTTGTAAAGAGAATTTGTTCAAGCACTATTTACACTACCCTAAGACTTAGTGCCTGGCGCCTTATCCTTACTGTCATTCTTGAAATTAAGCATTGGTACACCAGCCAAAGATGGAGCTAGGACTAAAGATTTTAGGTGGAACTAAGGGTAATTACCACCTTTGGACTTCGACTGAGTGAAATTAAAGCTACCTATCTTAGCCCTCTTATTATCCCTCTTTCTACTTAACCTTTTCCTTATTATCTACTGTACATGGACCATCAACCTTGCTAAGTTCTTCTATTTGATCAACATCACAGTCCTACACTCTTTGACTACTCTATCAGATACCCCGGTCACAAACTTGCTCATTCTGGACCTATTATCAGCTACTACATGAGGAGCATATCTGGCTAACTGAGTAAACTTGAGAGAATACTCATTTACACTTATGTTTCCCTATTTCAAATTAATGAACTCTGACACCTTAGCCTCCCTCAGTTCCAACAAAAATAATCTATCTAAAAAGGCAGTAGCAAACTCCTCTTATTCTATAGGTCCAGCCTTAACTCCCCTATCCTATTTCCATTACTTAAATCATGTATGAGCTATGTCTTGCAGCTGGTAAGCATCTAGTTCAGTACTTTCACTGGAAATCACCCCCATAATGTCTATTAACTTCGGCGCCATGTCTAAGAATTCCTGTGAATCCTTCTCAGACTTAGATCCCAAAAATAAAGGAGAATTTATTCAATAAAATCCCAAATCCTAGCCGTGGTATTATTGGCCACAGGGTCGGTGTGAACTGTAGTTGGACGCATATTTTACGCTATCACATAGTGGGCTAGAGTGGTAAATGTAGCTCTAAGCTCTGCATAAGAAATATGCTCATTCAGAGGATCTTTTTGAATGGGCGGAGGCACTGGTTGTTTTTCGGTTCTTCTTTTGTTAGTATTTCTGGGATGAATTTTTTGTAAACGAAAGGAAAAGTTGCATTGGATAAAGATTTTAACTTGAGCTCCTTTTCATTCGCATGATATAAACACTGAAAAAAGGGAAAATTTTCCTACAAGTCTTGTAGCCTATTACCCATAAGTGTGGCGCGCTACACACCCAAGCATAAGACTCTACTCAACGTGACTTTCAGACTCTCTAGGACACTTTAAAACCATAGGCTCTGATACTAAGTTTTTAATGCCCCAAAAGTACATCCTGGATGCCACACTATGCTTATGGTCCCATGAGACCATGAGCTAAACCATGAGCTGGTAGCTTCTATGAGCACTGAATAAAACTGATAAATAATATATGTGGAATTTTAACTGAAATGCCATATGGTTTTAATAGCTGGAGTCAATACTGAATCATGGATTAGAACATCTAGAAATATATTGATAAAATAACTGAATATCATAATTGACAATTGAGTAAACTATCTGTACTAGTCTGAAAGCCTCTAAACTGTCTAACTGTGGAGTTGATGGGACAAGCCCCCAACTATCTCCAACTGACTAAATAACTAAACTATTGACATAACCAAAAAAGAATATAACTTATCCTCAAAGAAAAGGACTTACCACGGCTTCTGTTGCTGATGCACTGAAAGTCTAAGGATGTTTGAGAATCCGAGCCTCTGAACTTATGATATAAGACATCATAGCACGATAAAAGAGTATACGGTTAGTACTTATAAATGAACTAGTATGCTAAATGAGGTTAGGATGGTATGCATGGGTTTAGGTTCATGAGTACTACCTAGCTGAATATATAGCATGAGATACTAAGTGTAAATGCATATAATCATAAAGACTGAGAATACATGACAACACATAAAGCAAGTATTGAAGTATTTTGTAAACTAAGTTACAAAAGTCTGATAGTTAACTAACTGGTAACCATATGTTGTGGTCAAGCAAAACTGAACTAAATTCTAAACTGAGTGTTGAAACTAAAATGGTTGGAGCTATCATCTAATTGACATGCCCCAATATAGACTGACTGGGATCCAACCTATAACCCAAATTGAAAGAGTGTTTGTACTATACTAGGAGTTATTAATAATGGTAGGGTCAATCCTAATCTGGCAGGAAGACTCATGATATACATATATATGTATGTCAACCCTGGCCTGGTAGGAAGATATATTCACTTATGTTGGCTACGTAGTTCTATAACTCAGGGACCGCTAATAAGGGTCACACCCTAACCTGGCTGGAATGCCCCCATCCTTGGGTTCGCTTGGTACTGAATCCTACTCCTAACTGACAAATTGACATTTTCCCCCATCTTGATTTTGGAAATTAAAGTTGCCTTATTAAATAAGGATATAGATATTTTTTGGCTCGTGGTCTATATGTAGCAAGTTGAAGAAGAGAATAAAAAATAGACTGAATTTAGGGAAAAGCAGAGTAAGAAGTTTTGCTATTTAGATCAGGGTGGAAGCCAGTAGTAAAGTGGTGGAAATGGAGAAAAATAGTCTATGAAGAAGTAGGGAAACTCCAGTTCCTACTCAATGACTAGTGCTCCCTACCTGAAGTCGTCAGGTGACTGCCATATGTAGAGTGGTGATAGCTTTAGGGCGTAGGGTGCCCAGTATCAAGATAGTCGAGCTTATTTAGCTCCATCATATCCTCTTTATAGATTTTGTGGTCAGATGAACCGTGGGTTTTGCGAAGAAGGGAGGAACAAGGACTTTAAGTGTGGTCAGATTGGTCACCTGCAAAGAGATTATCCTTCTAAGGTTACTTCGGGGGCAAAAATATTTTTTATTATTATTGCATCAGCTCCTGCACTAAAGGGTGCTACATTCGTTTCTGGCTTCGGCACTGGTCGAAATAGTCTCTATGCTCTTGCTACCCATCAGGAGTTTGAGGCATCCTCTGATGTCGTTACTGGTATGTTAAAACTCTTTTATCATGATTTTTATTGTTTGCTTGATCTTAGATCTACTCTCTCTTATGTGACCCCGTCTGTGGCTGTACATTTTGGTCTTGGGTCTGAGTGTATTTTGGATCCCATTTCTATTTCTACCCGGTGGGTGACTCTATGGTTTCTAGGAGAGTTTACAGGGGATGTGTGGTGTCTATTGGTGATTAAAAAACCTTTGTGGATATAATAGAGTTAGATATGGTTAATTTTGATGTCATACTAGGGATGGATTAGTTGCATTCGTGTTATGCTTCTTTAAATTGTCGGACCCATAAAATCTTCTTCAAATTCCCAAATGAACCAGTTATTGAGTGGAAGGATAGTTCCCTAGTACCCAAGGGAAGGTTTATTTTGTATCTTAGATCCCAAAAATTGATTTCTAAAGGGTGCCTCTATCACTTAATGTATGTTAAGGAATCTAGATCTGAAGGTCCTTCTTTGCAAACTATCTCTGTGGTTTGCAAATTTTTTTGAGGTACTCCCTGATGATATTCCTGGTATTCCTCCTGATAGGGAAATTGATTTTCGAATTGATCTTGTTCCATACACTCATCTTATCTTCATCCTCCATATAGAATGGCTCTAGCTGAGTTGAAGAAATTCAAGAAGCAGTTAAAAGATCTTTTAGACAAGGGTTTCAACTGTCCTAGTATGTCCCCGTAGGTGAACCTATTTTTTTTGTGTATAATAAAGATGGCTTTCTTAAAATGTGTATTGATTACCAGCAATTACAAAAAACAATCATAAAGAATAAATACCCTCTTTTGAGGATTGATGACCTCTTCGATCAATTTTAAGGTGCTAAATTTTTATCCAAGACTGATCTTCGATTTGGGTACCATCAGCTGAAAATTAGGGAGATGGATATCCCAAAGACTTCTTTTAGAACTAGCTATGAATATTTTGAATTTCTGGTGATGTCCTTTGGTTTGACCAATGCCTTATCCATATTTATGGATCTTATAAATCAGGTTTTCCTTTAGTTCCTAGATTTATTCAAGATTTTCCTTGTCGATGATATTCTGGTATATTTGAAAAGTAAGGAAGATCATGCTAATCACCTCCCCTTGTATTGTAGACCTTAATGGATCAGTATTTGTATGCTAAGTTCTCTAAGTGTGAGTTCTAGTTGAATATTGTGACTTATCTGGATCATGTTGCTTCTAGTGAAGGGATCATATTTGATTCGTAGAAATTTACAGTGGTTAAGAAGTGGCCTAGGCCCACGATTTCAATCGATATTTGAAGCTTCTTAGGTTTAGCCAGTTATTACAGAAGGTTTGTAGAAAACTTCTCATCCATTGCTTCTCTTTTGACCAGGCTGACTTAAAAGTAGGTAAAGTTCTTGTAGTTTGATACTTGTGAGAGTAGTTTTAAGGAGTTGAAGGATAAGTTGACCTCGGCTCCAGTTTTGACCCTACTCGAGGGTACTTATGGTTTTATTATCTATTGTGATATGTCTCGGGTGGTACAGGGTTGTGTATTAATGAGCATGGTAAGGTTATTGCTTATGCTTCTAGATAGTTAAAAGTTCATGAGAAGAACAACCCAACTCATAATTTCAAATTATTAGTTGTGGTATTTCCATTGAAGATCTAGCTGTATTATTTATATGGATTCCATGTTGATATTTATTCTGATCATAAGATCCTACAATATGTGTTCACTAAGAAAGATCTAAATCTCAGAAAAAGGAGGTGGCTTAAGCTACTCAAGAATTATGATGCGAGTCTTCAATACCATCTAGGTAAAGCTAACATGGTTCCTGATGCACTTAGCAGGTTATCTATGGGAAGCTTATGTTACATGAATAAGGAAAAATAGGATTTGGTGAAAGATATTCACCATATGGCTACTCTTGAAGTTCGTCTCTTAGATTCTGAGAATGGTGGTGTGGTTGTGCAAAAGGTGTCATGGTCATCTCTTGGTACTAAAATAAAGGAGAAATAGGTATTGGATTGTGTCTTAATAAAGATTAAGGGAGATGTAACATAATAAAAGGTTATAGATTTTGAGATTAGTGGCGATGGTATCTTGAGGTACCTAAGTAGATTATGTGTTTTTGATGTAGATGGTTTGTAAGAAAGGATCTTACCTAAGGCTCATAAGTCGCATTATGCCATTCATCCTAGTTCAACTAAAATGTATCATGATCTTTAGGAGATTTACTGGTGGAATAATATAAAGCGAGATGTGGCCAGTTTTGTGGTGAAATGCATGGTGTTCCAACAAGTGAAGGTTGGGCACTTGCAACCCGAAGGATTGTATCAAGAAATTAAGTTGCCTGTATAGAATTAGGAAGTGATAAATATGGATTTCATTGCCGGTCATCCTCAGTCTCGAAATTAGTTTGATTGTATTTGAGTTATCGTGGATAGAATGACTAAGTCTGCTCACTTCTTATCGATAAGGACTAATTATTCAGTAGAGAATTATGAAAAGTTGTTCCTCCAAGAGATTAGGAAGTTGCATGGGGTGCCTGTTTCTATCATGTCAGATCATGGTACTCAGTTCTCATTACACTTTCGGAGTTGGTTCCAGAGATATTTGGGAACTAAGGTGAGCCTTAGTACCACTTTCCACCAGCAGTCGGATAGTCAAGTGGAATGAACTATTCAAACATTGGAAGATATGCTTCAGGCTGGCAGATTGACTATGGTGGTGGTTGGGTTGATTATTTGCCTCTTATAGATTTTGCGTATAATAATAGCTACCACTCTAGTATTGGTATTGTCCCCTTTGAAAGAATTGTATAGAAGGAGGTATAGATCTCCTATTGGGTGATTTATGGTTGGTGAGGTGGATATTTTTGGTCCTGATTTGGTTTACCAAGCCATGGAGAAGGTGAAGGTGATTCAGGATAGTTTTAAGACCGCTTAAAGTTTCCAAAAGTCCTATGTAGATTTGAGACATAGGGAGTTAGAGTTTGGGTTTGGCGATTGGGTGTTCCTGAAGGTGTCTCCCATGAACTGAGTAATGTAATTTGGAAATAAGGAAAAGCTTAGTCCCTGGTATATCATCCCATACTTGGTCTTGAAGAGGGTCGGTAGTGTTGTATATGAATTATAATTGCCCTCTAGTTTGAGCTCCATTCATCCGATGTTTCACATGTCAATATTAAGGAAGTGTGTAGGTGATCCATCGCTAGTTGTTCCTATCAATGATATTGGTATTTTAGATTTTTTATCTTATGAGGAAGTCCCAGTTGAAATTTTGGATCGATAAGTTCATCAGTTGTGAGCAAAGGATGTAGCTTCGATAAAAGTTCTATGGAGGAACCACAAGGTTAAAGAGGCTACTTGGGAAGTCGAAGAGAAAATGAAATCCAAGTATCCATTCTTATTCCGTATTCCTAAAAAATCATGCTGAAGGCATGTTTTGTTCTTACCATCTTTGTTTTCTGTCTTTGTTAAAGAAACATTGTAAATTCCTTGGTCTTTTTGTTTTTTGCCTTGAAGGTAAGAGTAGTGATGTTTGGGATCTAGTCATGCTGATAAATACTTTGTCCCATCATTCGGGGATGAATGACCCAAGTGGGGGAGAATTGAAATACCTCGAATTTTTGGTCCTTGAAAATTTCTTAAGCTTTTAGCTCAGTGCCTTGGTTACAACTAGACCCTAGAGTCATAGGGTTTCTTGATGGATCATTGGGATAAGTTGTAACCAAATCATGTAAAATTATGGCATAATTCTTCTTTGGTACGAGTGTCTCACTATGCGCCGAAAGGATATATTATGAGTCATGGGGTGTAAGTCTTAGGGTGTTCAGTGTATACCCCAGATGGGTTCTGTGTTGATTATGACTGGGACCTATGAGTCATAGGGTCCCATTACAATTTTTGTGGATGAGTCTTAAGGTCTACAGTGTGTTTCCTTAGAGGTACTGCCTTGGTTACTATTTGTGGTAATGAGTTTAAGGAGTGGCTCGAGTCAAGGGTTAACCATATTCAAAGGCGTCACTTTTTCAGTTTATAAGTTAAGGGAATTTTTGATATTTCTCCTCTTATGTATATTAAACCCATGTCTTATAACCTCATTAGGGTGTCATTAGCACTCAGAAACACATAAAAGTAACTTCTCAAATATTCCCAAAATCCTCAAGGTCAATAACACTTAGAGTTTTCAAAAGGGTGATCAATTAAGTCTCCCAAGGGTGATTTCTCTCCGTACATCTTATTATTCCAGGCATATGACTCTTCCCTCATTGTTAGTTTGTTA
Source organism: Capsicum annuum (assembly GCF_002878395.1). Classification (NCBI taxonomy): domain Eukaryota; kingdom Viridiplantae; phylum Streptophyta; class Magnoliopsida; order Solanales; family Solanaceae; genus Capsicum; species Capsicum annuum. The sequence continues at coordinate 78,197,825 of NC_061121.1, forward strand.
AAAACATATGTATTAAAGTGTTATTCACATGGAATTGTTCTGGTTTTGCAAACAAGGGTTATGGGTTTTGAATACTTATTGTTGAACAATGTTTTTTCATGATTTAGTTATGATTATTCATGCTTTAAATATGGTTTTGAACTTATGGGTGAATAGGTATGGTGGATGAATTATGAAATTATAGTTTTACCAAACTTGTGACTATTGAAATGGTTATGACCCCAACTGTTAATGTGAAATTGGCTTTGAGTTATGAGAAAGGTGGGAATTAGTGCAATTAAACTAGTTTTGAACTATTGCATGATATAAAAAGGTATTTGAAACACAATGGCCTGATTTAATGAATAAAGAGGGTTGGTGTTTCCTACCTTATATTAATGTACAAAGGAAGTTATTCTTCCCAAGTTAATGGAAATTGTTTAGGCATGTTGTTATTACCTTGCAAGTGTAGTTGGTATGACGATACCAAAAATGTATGCATTAATGTGGAATATTGTTCAATGAATGAGAATGTGTGATACTTGTTTTTAATTTGGCTCTAATAAAGGATGTGTAGATAAGTCGTGATAGTGGCGATCTGAGTGACCGATACTAGAAATCACGTTTTCCAATGTAGGGTCAAAGTAACCAGGGAGGTTTGAGTCCCTCTTATTATTAGTTCATGATTAGGGAGGTTTGATTCATCCGTAAATCATTACATGATTGGGTTCTTAAGTCACCTTAGTACATATTGGGAGGTTCAAGTCCTCCATATGCATATATATACAATTATTCTCTGGTCGTGCAGCTACATGTACTGGACCCGACGAAGGGGTGAGAGATGGGGCCTATATAACCCATGAGTACTATGTTAAGACAGGTGAGCCACACAATCCTAGCAAAAGTTTTAAGCGCATATTAAACCTTGTTCCCTATCCCGGCATGTGAAGTGTATGTATATATATACACATACATATATATACACATACATATACATATATATATGCATTTGATTATGTGTGTTGGTTTTGAATGCTTTTAAATTTTTGACCATGACATTATGTTATCCTTATCCCTGAGTTACATGCTAGCTTTCACCCAGCTAACTATCGTCGGATGCTATATCCCCACGCGATGCAAGATTAGTCCATACTTCCACACCTCATGCTCAGTGACTTGGATTCAGAATCAGTTATAGAGTCAGATTGAACTAGTGAGCTTGGATACTTTGGAAAACCCTATTTCATGATTATGGTTTCCTTTACACTTGACTATTCCTTTGGATTTGGTTTGTGGCTATTGTTGGGGCATGTCCCAATACTTTATTGATATTCAGTTTTGAATCTTTTTAGAAGACTTTGTTTGGACTACTGTAGTTATTGGTCGGTTAGTCATTTGGTTGGTCCACGGTGTTGGTCATGAACTTGAATTGAAATTTTCTTAAGCTATTACACGCTACCTTGTTATATTTTCAGAATTCATCCAACCTTAGTGTGCGTTGTTTCTGAGTTGGTTAGGTGTAGGGGGTGATCTTCGAGCCACGTGGGATTTGAGATACTCGACATGACCAGGCCCTGGTTTTGGTCATTTCATAACCATATTATCTTAAAGATCTAATTTTCTAAATAGTACTGAGCAAGTTTTTTTTTGATATATTACCTCCACCAAATCATGTGGTGGTTATAATCTACATTTCTATCTATACTAGTTTTGAGTTTTTGACTAGTAAGGCAATTATTTAACGTTGTTTTTTGGGCTCATTAATATTTGACTAGTAAAGTAATTATTTAACATTGTATTTTGTGCTCATCACTTTTTGAATAGTAAAATAATTATTTAGCGTTGTATTTTGCGCTCATCGCATCACTAAGTAATTATCTCTTACTTAATGTTTAATAGTGAAAAACATTGTAGTAAAAGCTATTCCCCTTAACTTAAATACATGAGAGAAAATAGTCACGCCTGCTATCGTCCGTTAAAGTCAAGAAAATGTCATCTAAATATTCTTGCGAAACACTTAATTTATTTTTTAATATTCTAGGTCAAAAGGTAATACTTCTTGCCTATTTTGAGATTTTCATTAACTCAATGATCTTTTCATAACTTCATCTATCAAAAATGTTAAAACTATATATTTTCTTATTAATTATGGAATCGATTATGGTCTGTTGATTAGGATTGTTGGAGAAAGCTCTAACTAAAATTTTTAGAATTGTGGAACTCGCACGTTTACTGTTCAACCCTTAATTAGTTATATACTCCCTCAGTGCTTTATATTTTCTCCTTTTGACGTGCATTTATATTCCTTTTTATTGGACACGATACATATAAGAAAAGTTGAAAACTTTATTTTCTATATTTGGTAGGCAATATTTCAATAATATTTTGTATCTTATAATAGAATATATTTTGTATTGTAGAATAGACTTAAGAGTTGGAACACACACTGTATAAATAAGGAGGCTACTTTATGAATACAAATAACATTTTTTGCACGACTTTTCTTATCATGGTATCAGAGCAAGAAGATGTCCTGGATTGAATTTCACCGCCACCTATTATTAAAAAAAAATTTCCACATGTTTGGACCATGACAAAAAATAGGCCCGCACGTGAGGGGCGTGTTGAAAACATGATTAAATAGTTAAATTATTCTCTCTCTAATAGCTTAAGCTTTTAGAGATGGTCACATACTTCAACATGGTATCGAAGTGAAACGATCCCTAATTGTAACGATTTGAATTTTGATAAAATATGTGAAATATATTTTTTTGTGTGGTTTGACTATTTTAACCCTCCTCTTAGTTACATTATGGTATCTCTGAGGTGTGGGGGTGATTGGCATAGTTTTTAATGCATTTTGGTACCATTTGTACGGTATTGTTATTTTTGGAGGCTTCAAGAGCCTTATTATGGACTTTTGTGGTTATATTTTTATCTATGTGATAGATGGCTGCACAGACAGCGCCAACAGATTCAGAATGTTGATTTTAGGGTGGGAACATATTGGGTCTGGTTCTGTGGCTTTTAAATCTCATTTCGACACTCGATTTGGAAAATTATAATTTTGAGATTCGAGGATCAACCTTGTGAAATAACATCTTTTCAAAAATTTGATATCACCAATGAGTTCGTAGTATCAAATTTGGTGTGGTTACATAGTTCGTTTACATGTGTCAGATTTTGAATGAATCTCGAGGCCTTAGCAGAAACTTGGAAATTCACCAAGTTTCAGCTGTCATCTGTCATGGCTGAAGATGATCTGATCACTCCAATGCCTATGGAAATCTCCATATTTTCTCCTGTAGCTAGGTAGTGTGATCGTACACTTGGTTGTACAATTGTAGGATCTGAGAACCTGGTATAAGTATAAATAGACCCCTTAAGTCGCAAATTTGGTCATTTCTCACTCATTCTTGAGAACTAAAAACCCTAAAATAGTGTGAGAGCTTAAAAATAGAGCTTGTGGGTGCTGGAGAAGCTAGATTAACATCTATTTCTTGATTCTCTTATGGATTTAAGGATAGAATTCACCCATCTCTTGGTGAATTTCTTGATTAATTTCTCAAAACCCCAAAACCTTAGGGCTTGATTTTAAACCCCAATTTTACTCCTTTTCATTTGAAATAATGTTCCTAATCCTATAATTACTTATTTTTTTCATTGATTTCATCTTCCAAACAACTTTGATTCTTGATTTTAAAGAGATTTTCAAAGGTTTTACCCGGTAAAAGTTAAAAAATAGTTTTTCTTCTATTTGAACCTCGTTTTCAACTTGTTCTGACTTGAGTTATCAGCTGTAGATTTCTAAAATTAGGGGGAACACATTTTTAAAATAAAGTTACAATTTTCCCTATTTTTCATAAACCTATTTTGGGGGTTCGATTTGACCACAAACTATAAGTAGGAAATATAGGTATGGTTGGCTTTGTTTTGATGCGTAGATTCTATATTTTTGGTTTTAGGCTATTTCAGAATCACTGGTAAGAAGTAAGGTCATGGGTTGAAGCATAGTAGATCGATTAGGGCCTTTGAGGAAGATTATGGTTTAACTATTTAGACTAGGCTGGGTAGTTAATTTATATATAAAATGCATATTAAGGGGAGGGTAACTAATCATAAAATTGGATTTATTAATGTATTGTGCTGGTTTGGGGGCCAATATTTGAAACAATCATTAGTTTTGAGATAGTATCTGATATATATGACCGTGTGGGGTCCTATGTGATGTTATAGCCTAAAATATATGTGAATAATTGTATTGTATTATTGAATTGTCTATTGTGGTACCATTGGTGTATTATGTAATATTCATACTTATTGGCATATGAATCATGTGGAATTTCATGGATGGTGTAAATAATGAGTGGATATTGGCTCACATGGTAGTGGAATATATCATTGTGGTTGGTTGTGGAAGTACATCTTGTGTTTGGTTGTGGAAATATTCATTGTGATTGGTTGTGAGCATCACATCCTCATATCATACTCATTCATGAAATAAATTGTACCACTGTGGCAACATCTAGGAAATTTATGATAGAAAATATGACATCTTGTAAAACCCTCTTTGAAAAATAGGCTAGGAAAGAGATATGGATATATATATATATATGGATTGTACATGGGTTGACGAACCCTCCATAGGTCCCACGTCGGAAGGCTTGCCTCCGTAGGTGTATATGGAGGTTGTGTGAAAACCTCATGCATCATTATTCATCATCATCATAAATGATATCTTATACATTGCACTTTTCATTTATGTTGTGATTGAGTTACCATATTGACTTGTCATATGACTATTTCCTCTATCTTTCGTTAAATGTACTTGGCTTTGTTATATATACATGTTCTTCCTTGTTTCTACTTGTATGTATTATAATGTACATTTGTGTTCTACCTTATCATGTTGTTGTAATATACATGATATATTTAGTAGAACTGTTAGTGCAAGCCATGTGGGCTACAATTGTGGGATATCTTCTGATTGCTGGTGGCATGCCCTTTATGCATATTTTGTATATTTTATTATCTACTTTGATTGATTGTCCTATGATCCCTAATGAGTACAAGTGGATCATACTCATGCCTACTGCACCCTTTTGGTGTAGGTCCTAGTTCGAGTGAGCCCCAGCTTGGTTAATTCGAGCAATATTTGGTGATTTCATGGTAGTGGTTGACTTTCAAGCATTCAAATATATTCTACTACCTTTCTTATAGACTATGTCTTTATTTTTATTTCAAAGATAGAGTTTGTTTTGTATTTGGACATCTTATGTATTTTCTTTGGATTTAAGTTATACTAGATACATTTTTATACTATTTACATTAGGTTTTTGGATTCAAGGTTGTGTTTTTGATTATATACTTTCTGCGTATATTATACTTATATGGTTCAACTTTGTTCTAGAAGCCTTTCCCTAAGGGTATTCCTATTTTTTTCCTCTTTATGTATGAGTTTGGGTAATAGGCTTACTTGTAAAGGTTCGCGACAATAAATTCTATCATGACCCTTGGATTTTGGATTGTGACAAATTGGTATCAAAGTAGCCAGGTTTATTGGTCTCAATAATGTAAGAATAGGATGTCTAATAGAGTCTCGTAGAGAGCTATATAAACACATGTATCTATCTTTGAGATGATAAGGATTGTATTTAGAAAACTTTCCTTATTTTGTTCCTTATGATGCAAATTTCTTTCATACCTTGTGCTCTAAGTTATATCTCACTCTTTCTGTATAAATGGTGTTGACTAGGTCCTATGAGGGTAGAAATGTAGAGCCTTTATCCAGAGAGAAAGAATCAAGTTATGGATAGACTCGAGGAAGTAAATAGGCTCATGGATTAGCCTCATCTAGGAGAAGTGCTAGGGTACTTTCTCCTGAACCTCAGGTTGAGTATGTTGAGGGTGCAAGTTCAGTTTCAGTTTCTCAGAGTTTCTCTGCCCCAATCTTGGAGGGGTTAGTGGTGCATTTACTGACCCTCTTAGAGGGTTCTCCTTTGGTTATGCAGGGTGTTCCTCCAGTTTTAAGTGTGGATTCTCCTATTGTACCTGCATCTATTTTGGGTACTCCTCAAACCCCGAGTTCTACTCTTATTTCAGTACCGATATCTATGTATGGTGTCTGGGATTAGAAATCTAGACTTCATCAATGTTACCTCCTCAGATGAGATCTCAGCCTACCAGATTCACTATGTCCCCTCTTGTTGTGAGTACTATTATGTCTTCTAAGGATTAGAAGAGGTTCAAGAGATTTACTCATTTGGGTCCTCCTAGATTCAATGGTGTTATGGACGAGGTTGGTTATGAGTTCTTGATTGATTTCCATGAGAAGTTGCATACCTTAGGTTCTTTTAAGTTATATGAAGTAGCTTATATGACCTATCAGTTGAGAGATACTGCTAGAGATTGGTAGAGGTCGCTTGTTGTTTGTAGACCTCTTGATTCTCCTGAGATGATGTTAGATTAACTTATTGATGTCTTTTTAGAGAGATTTGTGCCTTATAGTCTATGAGATTAGCCGTGTGATGAGATTGATTGCATAGAGAAAGGCTTCAGAACTACAACTGAGTGTGAGGCACTCTTCCATGCCTTGTCTAAATATTCTTACGCTAATATTTCCACTGAGTCTGAGAAGATTTAAAAGTTTATGAATGGTGTAGATATCTCCCTTCAGTTGGCTATATCTTAGATGGTTGTATTTAGAGCGTCCTTTCAGAGTATAGTAGATCATACTAAGATGACAAAAAAAACTCTTACAACATCTCAGGGAGGCGCCAAGAAGGTGCAGTATATTGGTAAGCTCAAAGGTTAGACTCCTTGTGGTATAGATTTTAGGGGTTCTCATGGATACTAAGGTAGGCTAGTACAGGTGGCCTAAAAGAGTTCAGGTGGTGGATCTTAGGATTTAGCAGTTCAGGTTGGCCATTCGGGCTCAATGGAATCTTCTCCTATTAAGGTGGGTTGAAGAGCTTATTTTATGTGTCATGAGGTTAACCATTTGGCCAAGAAATGTGTTTGTCGTATGATTAGAGCTACTTTTATTTCAATTGTAAGAGGTAGGGGTTCTACCAATGGTGCAAGAGGTAGAGGTAGTAGAGCCCGCGGTGGTGGTCGTGGGGCTACTCAGCCAGTTTTTAGCTGTGGTTAGTGTTATGTTATGCCAGCCAGGCCTGAGGCAGAAACTTTAGATATTGTGATCACAGATAATGTCTTAATTTATTTTAGATTTATATCTATGTTATTTAATCTCATATTGACTTTCTCCTATGTGTCTGCATAATTTGGTTTAGGTTTTGATTCTATTAGTGAGCCACTCACCATGCCTATTAGTGTATCTATCCCAGTAGGTGATTCTTTTATGGTGGATCGAGTGTACCGATCCTGTACTGTGAGTTTTACTCCACATGAGACTTTGGTAGATGTGGTTGTGTTAGATATGGTTAATTTTGATGTTATTTTAGGTATGGACTGGTTGGCTCCTTATCATGCTATCCTAGATTGTTTTGCTAAGACCATGACCTTAGCTTCGCCAAGGGTTCCAAGGATAGCTTGGAAGGGTGCGTTTCATTTGCGTCCTAAGAGGATCATATCTTATATTCAGGCTCATAGATTGGTTTAGAGGAGATATTCATCTTTTTTTGCTCATATTTGTGATACTAGTATTGCTTCATCTACTTCTTTGGATTCTATTTGGGTTATTCGTGAGTTCATAGATTTGTTCCCTATTGATTTGCTTGGAATGCCTCTGGATTATGATATTGATTTTGCTATTGATGTTGATCTAGGAACCAAACCTATTTCTATTCTTTCTTATAGGATGGCCTCAACCGAGTCGAAGGAATTAAATAATTAGTTGCAGAAGTTATTGGATAAGGGACCTATACGACCTAGTGTCTCGCCTTGGGTTGCGCCTAATCTTGTTTGTGAATAAGAAGAATGGGTCAATGCGCTCGTGTATTTATTATTAATGGTTAAGTAAGGTGACAGTTAAGAATGAGTATCCTCTTCCTCATATTAATGATTTATTTGATCAGCTTCGGGGTGTTGCGGTATTTTCAAAGATTAATTTAAGATTTGGTTATCACCAATTGAGGATTAATACTACGAATATTCCATAGACAGCTTTTTCAACTCAATATGGTCATTATGAGTTCTTGGTCATGTCCTTTAGGTTGACCAATGCCCCTACCATATTTACGGAGTTGATGAATCTGGTGTTTTAACTGTATCTCGACTTCTTTCTTATTGTAGTAATAGATGATATCTTGGTTTATTCCAAGAGTGGGGATGGACATAAGGAACAATTGTGGATTATGCTTCAAATATTGAGGGATGAGAAGTTGTATGTTAAGTTCTCCAAGTGTGAGTTTTGGTTCAAAGTTGTTTCTTTCTTAGGTCATGTGGTTACTAAGGAGGGTATTATGGTTGATCCAACCAAGATTCAGAGTTTTGTTGTCTTAGCAGGTTATTATCGACACTTTAATGAGGGTTTTTCATCCATCGCCGCTCCTTTGACTAATTTGACTCAGAAGAAGATTTCCTTTCAGTGGTCTTATGTTTGTGAGGCTAGCTTTCAAAAGCTCAAGTATGTATTAACTTTAGCTCCTATCTTGACTTTGTCCAAGGAAGGTGTGGGATTTATGGTATTTTGTGTTGCTTTAAGTATTGGATTAGGTGTTGTGTTGTGTTGATGTAGAAGGGTAAGGTGATTTCTTATGCATCTCGTCAGTTAAAGCCCTATGAGAAGAATTACCCTACCCATGATTTGGAGTTGTGCGCGATTGTTTTTGCTTTGAAGTTGTGGATTACTACTTCTATGGAGTCTATAATGAGATTTCCTCGGATCATAATAGCCTTTAGTACTTTTTTACCCAGCGAGATCTTAATATGAGGTAGTGTCGTTGGCTTGAGTTGCTCAAGAATTATGACTTAACTATTCTCTATCATCCGAACAAGGCTGATATGGTTGCGGATTTCCTAAGTTGGAAATCAAAAAGCATGGGCAACTTGGTGCTTCATTTGATCCAGGAGAGACCTTTGGCCTTAGAGTCTTAGTCTTTAGCTAACCAGATGGTTAGGTTTTCTATTTTGACACCTGGGTGTGTTTTGGCATTTGTGGAGGCTAGGTCTTTTTTGATGGAGCAGATTTGACCTCATTAATTTGATGATGTGGGTTTGAGATTGATTTGAGATAAGGTGCTGACTGGTGATATTAACGAAGCCTCACTTAATTCGGATGGTATTCTGAGGATTGGGGGCCGATTTTTTGTCTCGAGAGTGGGTGATTGGATCAGATTGATTTTGGAGGAGGCTTATTGTTCCAAATATTCTAACCATTTAGGAGTGACTAAGATGTATCATGATATAAGGCAGCATTACTAGTGGGGTGTAATGACAAAAGATGTAGCAGACTTTGTAACTCATTGCCTTTGTTGTCTGTAGGTAAAGACAAAGCATTTGAGACCAGGTAGATTGCTTAAGCGGTTACCCATTCTCGAGGGGTAATGGGAATAAATTACTATGATCGGGTTGCCTCGCACTTCCCATAGATCTGATAGTGTTTAAGTCATCTTAGATCGATTAACTTAGTCTATGCATTTTCTTCTGGTGCAGGTCTCTTTCTGTGCAGACTGGTTAGCCCATATCTATATTTATGAGATTATGCGACTTCATGGTGTGTCAGTGTCTATCATTTCAGATCGGTGTTCTGTGTTCACTTTGCACTTTTGGAAGACTTTTCAAGATAAATTGGGTACGCGGTTGACCTTAGCACAATATTTTACCCCAGACTGATGGTCAGTTCGAGTGGACCATCCCGGTTTAAGAGGATATGATACGCGCATGTGTGATAGATTTTGGTGGCCAGTGGGAACAGTATTTAGCTTTAGCAGAGTTTGTATATAATAATAGCTATCATTCTAGTATCGATATGGCTTTTTTTGAGGTATTATATGGTAGGCATTGTCGCTTAACAGTAGGTTGGTTTTATGTTTCTAAGGTTAGACCTTGAGGTACAGACTTGCTTCATGATAGGCTTCGATCGACTTAGAGTAGGAAGAAATGTTATGCTAATCGTAGACATAGTCCTTTGAGATTTGATATTGGCAATCATATTTTCCTTCTAGTGTCACCCATGAAGGTTTAATGAGGTTTGGTAGGAGAGCAACCTTAGGCCCAAGTATATTAGCCTGTTTGAGACTCTTCGACCTATAGGTGATGTGGCTTATGAGTTAGCTTTGCCCCTAGTTTTATCAGTCATTCACCTAGTTTTTCATGTTTGTATGCTTTATTTTAATATTCTGGATGAGTTTTATATCATTCATTGGGAGTCAGTCAAGTTAGATGTACGGTTGTCTTTCGTTAAGGAGCCGGTCTCCATTATGGCTAGGGATATTAGGTGGTTATGCACTAGAGTTATCCTTTTGGTTAAGGTTAAGTGGAGATATCAACCCGTAGATGAGGCTACTTAGGAGGTCGAGTTTGATATGCGTAGTTCTTATCCCCAGCTCTTCGTTGATTCAGGTATTTCTTTGTCGTAGTTTGGGGACGAACTAGATTTTAGTGGTGGATGATGTAATGACCTAATTTTGAGGCAATATGTAAAATATGTGTTTTCTGTGATTTAACTATATCACCTCTCCTCGTAGTTGCATTATGGTATTTTTGTAGAGGTGGGGGTGATTGGCACAGTTCCCAATGCATTTTGGTACCATTTGTGCAATATTGTTATTTTTGGAGGTTTCGAGAGCCTTATTATGGACTTTTATGATTATCTTTTGATCTGTGCAAACGGATAGATGAATGGACTGCGCCAGTAGATCTAGAACGTCTATTTTAGGGTGTTAACATGTTGGGTATTGTTCTGTATCATTTTAAATCTCATTTCCACCATCGATTTAGAAAATTATAATTTTGGATTTTGGGGTCAACTTTGTGAAAACAACATCTTTTAAAAAATCTGATATCGCCAATGAATTAGAAGCATCGAATTTAGTGTGATTACATAGTTCGATTGCGTGTATTGAATTCCAAATAAATCCCAAGGCCTTAGCGGAAACTTGGAAATTCACCAAGTTTTAGCTATCATCAGTCATAGCAGAAGATAATGCGATCGCACCGATGCCTATGGCAATCTCCATATCTGCTCCTATAGCCAGGTAGTGAAATTGCACAGCTGGTTGTGCGATTGCAGCATCTGAGAACCTGGTATAGGTATAAATAGACCCCTTAAGTCGTGAATTCGCTATTTGTCACTCATTCTTGAGTGACAAAACCGTTAAAATAGTTTGAGAGATTAAAAGTGGAGCTTGAGGGTTCTTTGGAAGCTAGATTAACATCTATTTATTGATTCGCTTACGGATTTAAGGTTAGAATTTACCCTTTTCTTAGTTAATTTCTTGATTGATTTCTCAAAACCCAAAATGTTAGATCTTGATTTTAATCCCCCAATTTTACTTCTTTTCACTTGAATAATGTTCTTAATCCTAAATTACTTGGTTTTCCTCAATTTCATCTTCAAAACAACTTTGATTCTTGATTTCAAAGCAGATTTCAAAGGTTTTACCCAATAAAGTTTAGAAAATGGTTTCTTCAATTTGAACCTCGTTTTCAACTCTTTTTTACTTGAATTTTTAGCTGTAGATTTTTAAAAGTATGGGGAACACATCTTTGAAATAAAATTATGATTTTTCCCTTCTTTTTCAAAAATCCATTTCGGAGGTTCAATTTGGCTTTGTTCGTGAGAATTAAGATCGTGAGTTGAAGTGTTGCGAATCGGTTTAGGCCTGCTAGGTAGGTTATGGTTTTTTTTTACCTGCTAGGTAGGTTATGGGTTAACTCTTCAGACAGAACTAGTAGTTAATTCATATACAAAATGCATGGTAACGGAACAGGAACTAATCATGAAATTGGCTATCATAATTTGTTGTGCCCATGTGGGGGTCTATATTTGATTCAATCATTGGTTTTGAGATATTATATGATATGTGTGACCGTGTGGGGTCCTATGTGATGTTGATAGCCTGAAATATATGTGTAATAATTATATTATGTTGTTGAAATACCTATTATGGTACCATTGGTGTATTGTGCTATATTCATACTTTATTGGCATACGAATCATGTGAAATTTTATGAATAGTGGAAATAATGAGTAGATATTGGCTCACGTAGTTGTGGAATATATCATTGTAGTTGGCTGTGGAAGGACATCTTTTGTTTGGTTGTAGAAATATTCATTGTGATTGCGTGTGAGCATCACATCCTCATATCATGCTCATTCATAATACAAACGGTACCACCGTGGAAACATCTGAGAAACACTAGCAATACCTTTTTATGACATAAAATGTGACATCTTATAAACACTCCCCGAGGGATGTTCCGGAGAGGATATATGGATATATATATATGGATTGTATAAGGATTGACGAACCCCCATGGGTCCCTCATCGGGTGGCTTGCCTTTGTTGGTAAATACAGAGGATGTGCAACAATATCATGCATCATTATCATCATTGACATCTTATACATTGCACTTTATGTTTATGTTGTGATTGAATTACCATATTCACTTGTCATATGCCTATTTGATCTATCTCTCATTAATTTTACTTGGTATTATTGTATATACATGTTCTTTCTTATTTCTACTTGTATGGATTATGATGTAAATTTGTGTTCTGCTTTGTCATGTGTTATATATACGTGATATATATATACAGTAGAACTGTTAGTGCAAACGGTGTAGGCTACTGTTGTGGGACATCTTCTGATTCCAAGTGATTTGCCACTCATATGTATTTTGTATGTTTTATTATCTACTTTGCTCGGTTGACCTTTGATACTTATTGAGTATAAGTAGATCATACTCACGCCTACTGCTCCCTTTCGGCGTGAGTTCTCATTTGAGTGCGCCCCAACTTGGTTGATTTAGGTGATATTTGGTGCTTTCAAGGTAGTGGTTGACTTTCAGGTATTCGGATATATTGTACTACCTTTCTTATAGACTATGTCTTTATTTTTATTTCAAAGATAGAGTTTCTCTTGTATTTTGTTATCTTATGTATTTCCTTTGGATTTGAATTGTACTAGATACGTTTTTATACTGTTGACATTAGCTTTTAGGAGTCAAGGTTGTGTTGTTGATTATATTCTTTTTGGGTTTATTATAGTTATGTGGTTCAGCTTTATTCCAGAGGCGTTACTCTGGGGGTATTCTATCCTTTTTCCTCTTTATGTATTAGTTTGGGTAATAAGCGTACTCGTCAAGGTTAGCGATGACGAGTGCCATCATGACCCTTGGATTTTGGGTCATGACGCTAATATACAACTCCATTCTTTCTTTTCCCCCCTCTTTCTTTCTTTTCAGTCGACTTATTTCCTTACAAACCACTATTCCTTACATTGTGATGAATATAGGTAAAAGTTCATCATCTAAACCCTTGCTTCAACACGACCCATCATCAATTTACTATTTGAGTTCCGCAAATGGCCCGGGTATGTCAATCATCAAATATACTATGACAAGTCAAAATTATGATGTTTGGGTAAAATCATCTATCAATGGTCTTGAAGTAAAAGGGAAACTTAGATTTTTTATTGGAGATTATTCTAAAGCAGTAACCGTAAAGAAAGTCAAATTTCAAGCATGACGAGTGATAATTTAGCTGTATGTTCTTGGTTGTTTAATTTTATCGATGATACTATTAAACAAAGTGTTACTAGATAAAAGGTTGCTAGACAGATGCGGAATGACCCTAAGGAACATTATTCTGTTGTCAATGGCCCTTGAATCAACCAGTTAAAATCTTAACTTGCTTACCTTAAACAACAGGGAACCAACGTTGTTTCATACTATATGAAACTTAAATCTTTATGGGAATAGTGATATGTTTTGAAAATGTAACATGTAGATGTTCTTGTGCTGTGTTGCACCCAGAGTAATAACACGTGCTGACACTGAACTAACACATCAATTTCTAATAGGTATAGATGACTCATTTTTTGGAACATTGTGGTCCCAGATCTTAAGCATGGATACCCTACCTACTCTTAAAAAAGCTTATGCATTGGTAAGCCAAGAATAAAGGTGTAAGAATATTGCTCAAGGACGTTAGGAGCAGGAGGCGATCACTTTTGCATTGCAAGTGCTTGGAGGAGGATAAGAATGACCAGATCACCTTTTTTGCTCTTATTGTGGAAGGAATAATCATGATTATGAACATTGTTATTAATGACTCGGATCGCCCGAGACAGGCCACAGTCGAGGCCGTGGAAGGGGGTGTCGAATAGGAAAACAAAATAACAACTCATCTCATGGTGGTGGACATCAGCAATCAAAACAACAACAACAACAAGGCACACAACAGCAACAACATCAAGGAATGCAACAACCGCCAGTGTACGCTACAGATGGTCCCCGTGAGCCGATCAGCGATTTATTAGCAAGATTGACACCTGACCAAGCGTAGTTATTTTATTATTTGATTGAAGTTTCCTCGTCTTGCAATGATAAATCATCTGGTAAGGCATATATAAGTGTGTTACAGGCACGCATCAATACATTAGATACACATATCAATAGACTGGATCATTGGTTACTCGATAGTGGTGCATCTAATCATGTCATAGGAAATATGAATTTGTTGTTTGATATTAGTGATATAACTCCATTACCAGTATGCCTTATCAATGGTACAAAAACACTAGCCACCAATTATGTTGGGCAATTAATTATAGATCACAAGTGTCATGTGACATTTGCTGACAAGTTGTGTTTAATATAGGACCCCACTTTAAGGATTCCAGTTTCTTTGGGAGAGCGGTGAGACAGTGTGTACTAATTTTAATGAGTGACACGGGATACACACCAAGTCATGAATTCAATGGAAACATATAGACTGTGGTACCGACGTATAGGACATTCTTTTACTCAGAATTTATCTATGTTGTCAACATTAATAAATATACCCTTTAAAAGCACCGATGGTAGTGTTTGTGATGTTTGCTTTCTAGCTAAAAAAACTAGAACAACTTTTCAATGATAATAAAGTCCTTGCTATTTTTAATTTAATTCATGTTGATATTTGGGGTCTCTATTGTCATGACCCAAACCGGGGCCTGTCCGTGACAGGAATCTTAGGTCCATCAAGGACCGGAGACACCCGCTTTTCTTATCCAAACATAACATAATACAGCTAACAGTGAATTAATTCCAAACATATAACAAGACAGAATAATGTATGCTCAAAGGAGTCTAAGAGTAACAACGCTAATACCTAGTCCACAGTAATCCACAGAGCCTCTAACAAAACAAAATCAAACTAAGTAAGGATATGCCCTCGACGATAATCAAAATAAGTCCAAATAAAAGTATACGATAATAAATAAACCAAGAAGCAACGGCCTTCTTGAAGAAGTAGAATCACCACTTTAAGCTAACTTCTGACAACCTGGAAATCCTATCACTGCATAGGAAAAGTAAATGTGTCCCGGTGCCTACATCGCATGGGGATACAACATCCAGAGATGGTTAACGGGTTGAGCACTAGCACGTAACTCGGGAAGGGGATAACATAATGCCAAGTCAAAACCACCGTAAAAATCCACATGCACACATTGTACATACACACATACATACATATATATATATATCATGTTGGGATAAGAAACAAGGTTTAGCATGCAAGTAAACATTAGCCTGGACTATATAGCTCAACCATCATAACAACACCCACAGGCTATATGGGTCTAGCTCCCACTGCTGAAAGGGACCCGATGCGTGTTAGCCGCACAAATTGGAGGTATCAAGGAATACTAGGGAATATCCGTATTAAAAAAATAACCTTCTTTAAGCCCGTATTAAAACAAGTTTCAAAGAATCCTTTCATTAAACCATGGAATTACACATTATGGCACACCACAGGTATCATCATACCCTTACACTTGCAAGTGTTACACTTATGCCATTTTAATTACATTCTATCATCTTGGGGGAATGCCATGACCTTCTTTGTTCATTAAATCAAATTTGAGGAATGCCTCGACCCTTTTCAGTTAAAACATGGCTAAAAGGCCTTTAAAATCTATGTTCCTTGTTTAACCATTTATGCAAAGCAATAGTATAGGTGAGTAAGTCAAACCAAGTGACAATTCCACAATTCAAATCCATTTACACAAGTGGGTTGAGGGAACATAATTATTCAAAACCAATTCCAAGTTCAACACATCAATTTGGGGGAATTCCTCGACCCCCACTCCAATTCTCATACCCATGCACCCCACTAGTTTCAAAAATATTCAATTTAAAGCATGAACAACTCATAAAAATCATGGGAGAATAATTCAAGGATCAATCATTCCAAAACCCTCAACTAATATCAAAAGCCACATTCAAATCCATATAAATAAACCATTTAAAATATAAGATTTTCAGAAAATAAGATTTCCGGAAGAGTAACATGCCTAAAAGTATAGAGAATTGGGGAGAGTAATCAACCCTTGAGCCCTTGGATGACCAACTTCTTGAAAACCTAGCCTTGTCTTTGAATGGGGAATTTAAGAGAGTGTTTATGATTGATAAAGGTTGGAAATAATGGTCCCAAAGTATTTTATATACGTGGGGTCTAAGTGGAGAATGAGAGAATTGACCATAATGCCCTTACTTAAAAATGCTGGAATTTGCCGCCCAGTCTCTACGGGTCACCCTAAGACTCATAACGATTTTCAATGAGTCATCCCTTGACTTGTAGTCAAGAACTTATGACACATAATGATTGGCTACGAGCCTTCCCTTGAATCGTAGTCAAGCCAGATTCCTTAGGCACATACACTGTTGACCCTATGACTCATACCATACAACTCGTCAAGAGACCCTATGACTCGTAAGGTCTTAGTCGTAACCAAGACAAAAGTATTTGGGATACACATTAGGACTCTACAATTTGGACACCATGACTCATAATGAGTCTTTATGACTCGTGGCATCTAGTTGTAATTAGGATAGTAGGATAGGTACCACTCACTGGTCAGATGATGATTTAGCTCTTATGGCTCGTATGGACACCATACGACTCGCAAGCTGAGTCGTAGGTTGGCAGTGAGTTTAAAAACTCAGAAATTTTTAGAAACTATATTCCTGGGTGTTACATTCTACCCCTAGTATCATTCGTCCCTGAATGATGAGACAAGGCATCCATTAGCATGATTTAACACAAAACACAACCACATTTATCTTTAAAAAAGATTAAAAAAAATAAAGATATTAAGGAAGACACATACCTTAAGAATGATTATCCCAAGTGTAAAATAGGAATGGATATTTGGACTTCATATCCTCTCTATCTTCTCATGAAGCTTCTTCAACCTTATGATTCCTCCATAGGATCTTTAACTAAGCCGCATCTTTAGTTCGAAATTGACGGACTTGCTGATCCAAGATTTCCATGAGGGCTTCCTCATAAGATAATAAATCTGAAATGCCAATACTCTCCAAAGGAACAACCAAGGAAGGATCACCCACGCACTTCTTCATCATTAAAAGATGAAAGACTAAATGAACAAATTCCAACCTTGAAGACAACTCCAACTCATAAGCAACATCGCCCACTCTTCTCAAAGTACAGTCCAATATAACGGGGACCGAGTTTCCCCTTCCTTCCAAACCTCATTACTTCTTTCATGGGAGATACATTTAAGAATACCCGATCTCTAATATAAAACTCCAACTCCATTCGCCTCACATCTGTGTAGGAATTTTGGCGACTTTGAGTGATCTTAAGCCAATCCCTAATTACCTTTACCTTCTCCATAGCTTGGTGAACCAAATCGGGACCAAATATTCTAGTCTCACCAGCTTTTTCAACCACCCACTAGGAGAACGACATCTCCTTCCATAAAGAGCCTTGGGGGAACTATTCCAATACTAGAATGATAGTTGTTGTAAGTGAACTCGATGAAAGGCAAATGATCAATCCAACTACCACCAAAGTCAATCACATAGGCCCAAATCATATCCGTTAAGGTCTGGGTAGTCCTCTCCACTTGTCCCTCTATTTAAGGGTGGAAAGAGGTGCTAAGGTTTACCTTAGTCCCAAAACCTCTCTAAAATAAATGCCAAAAAGGAGATGAGAACTGAGTACCTCAATAAGATATGATAGAGATTGTAGCACCATGCAACTTGACAATTTTCTAAATAAAAATCTTAACCTAATCCTCCACAGAAAAATTAGCCCTCACGAGCAAGAATAAGCAGACTTGGCTATCCTATCCATGATGACCCAAATTGAATCAAACTGACTATGAGACCATGGAAGACTAGTAATGAAATCCATACTAATTACTTCCTATTTTAATACAGGCAACTCAATCTGTTGAGATAACCCACCAGGCCTCAAGTTCTCAACCTTCACTTGCTGACAAATTATACACTTCACCACAAAATTAGCCACATCTCTCTTCATGTTATTCCACCAATAAATCTCCTTCAAGTTATGGTATATCTTTTCCGAACCTAGATAAATATGTACCTCTACTTGTGGGCCTCAGCCAAGATCCTTTCTCGAAGCCTATTAACATCGGGAAGACACAGTCTACCTTGATACCTTAAGACACCATAACCAGCAATCTAAAAAACTAAGACTTTCTACAAACCCACATCATCCTTAATTTGCATCAATATAGGATCCAAACTTACTTCTCTTTCACTTCATCACCAAGATATAACTTTACCACCTTTTGTACAATCACACCTCTATCCTTAGAATCCAAAAGTAGAACTCTAAGATTAGCCAAATGGTGAATGCCCTTCACCAAACCTCGTTTCTTCATAAAAAAAAAAATAAGACAATCTCCCCATAGACAACCTGCTAAGAGAATCAGCAACCACATTAGCTTTACCTGGATGATAATAGAGACTCACATCATAATTCTTGAGAATTCAAGCCATCTTCTTTTTCTGAGATTCAACTCCTTTTAGGTGATTACATACTATAAGATCTTATGATCTGAGAAGATGTCAACATGTATGCCATAAAAGTAATGGTGCCAAATCTTCAAAGAAAAAACCACAACCAATAATTCCAACTAATGACTCGGATAGTTCTTCTCATACACCTTAAGCTGCCTAGGAGCATACACTATAACTAATCTTGGGTATTTTATATGTCCAAGTACTAATATTCACCCATAATAGGACTTGTTATATGAGCTAAAATATGTTATTCTTATTGTGTTTGATGTGTAATTGCATGATTTGGCTAATGGACATGATTAGTGATGCATGGTGGATTTTTCATGGATTGGATGCAATTGGATGCATGACGGGAAATGAGGGATGATTGATGCTTTGGGATTGATTGCATGGATTTGAGAAGAAGTGGATTGAGCTTGGAAAGCATGCATTTGAAGGTGGAAGAAAGTAAAGAATCAATTATCTAAGAAGGGATGCTTCTTAGTGTATTTTTGGACAAGAAGGGAATTAGCGAGGGTCCGCGATTGGCCCGCGGTGCGAACCCCATTCCATAGGACTGACCCACGTGGAATGCACCCTACTCCCATGGATTGACCAATTGAAAGTGAATGTTGCTCCCCCAGATTGATCCACGCGGCACGAATGTGGCTCCCCACTAGGCTAAATTTATCCTACTTTAAAAGGAACATATATACACAATTGAGACTACTTTGGACACTTACAACAGAGGCAAAAACACTTTTAATACCTCTCTTAAGGTTCTTTGAACTTTATTATTCCAAGATTACTTTTTGGTATGATTAATTATTTATTTTTGATGTTGAATTTGAACATGAGTGACTAAACACCCTTGTTCTGGGGTTGAGGCCGTAAACATGATTGCACTTTGATATTTTTTTATCATAGTTTATTATTAAATTATTGTATGGGTTATTCTTAATCTCTTATGCTTACTATTTTGATGATTGTTTACCATTAAACTATACCTATATTCCTATGTGAATTTGAGAGGAGAATCACAGGTTAGAACGACGAGTTTAAGAAGCAAGGTTCTTATTCTTTTATAAAAAAAGGATTTTGAATTTGCGTCTAGGACATAGATAAACCTAGAATCCTTGTTTGGTTAATCTGCAGGATGATAGCTGAGTATATCTAATTGGATTATTGCATTCCTGCTCAATGACGTATTTGTAATGTCCAGTTAGGTAGAAGATTAGAGGATGGAGAGACCATGATCATACTCTAAACCCTGTGAATCAATAACCCGATAATCAACTAAACTATGAGAAGAATAGAGATTTGTATGATTGTTAAAAGTGTCTCAACCCTAGAATTCTCACTATTATTGTTTACAACCCTTCTTACGTTGTTATTAGTGAACTTGTTATTTATTTATTAATTATATTTTTACTTAAAACATCACAATTATGTTGATACTTTGAAACACTTAATACATTCTTGTCAAAAACTGAAGTTGGTTGAATTATTAGATATGTAGTCCTCATGGGTACGATATCCGACTGTATTAGTTACTATATTACTTGTACGATGACGTGCACCTGCATGTTCTTTACACCACAACAACTTTTTTTGCATCGTTGCTGGGGACTAATATAATTAGTAATTTTCTAAATTTTTAGTTTTTGATAATAAGTTTAAGTGTTAACGACTTGATTTTAGTGAGTGGCTTTTGTAAGACTAGCAAAGTGCTAGAATGGAAAGAGATAGAGAGTTAGTAGAGCCTTATTAAGAACTATAATAGGAATTTCATCAGAGGCGAAGAGCTCACTATCCAATTTAGTAAGTTCAAATGGCAGAGTAAAGAAATCCTAATCTCATTGATCCAATTAATCCAAATATTCCACGTGGTCCAGCTCCTGCCATTCCAGCGAATCTTGCTCGAGCAGAAGCTAGGCCTGTTTATGAAGTGGCAATCCCACTTATGAACTAAGCTACTAATTATATCTGTAAGCTATAGGCGGGTGGTCGATTTGAATTAACGTAAAATATGGTACAATTGTTGTGTTTGAGTGGATAGTTTGCAGAGTTCTCATACAAAGATCCATAGCAACACATACAGACTTTCTTGGAAATCAGTGATACATGTATTCCTACTAGGGTATCTACTAATTATGTTAGACTGAAGCTATTCCCCTTTTCTTTAACTAGTGAAGCAAAGAGGTGGTTATATTTTGAACCACCAAACTCCATTACTTCATGGGATGATCTGGCTCAAAAATTTATTATGAGATTCTTTCCATTAGGGAAGATAACACGCTTGTGAAGTGAGATTCTGAGTTTTAGGTAGAAAAAAATAGAAAATCTTTATTGAGCTTGGGACAGATTTAAGGGAATGCTTAGAAATTGCCTTCACCATCATTAGTATAATAATGTAATAGTTCATACTTTCATAAAGGATATTGAGTCCAACACCAAGATGTTCTTAGATTCAGCAGCAGATGGGCAAGCTCTTGATAAAACATAATGAATGATATACACTGTTGAATCAGATTTTACAAGGGAATCTTGAGTGGCATGCTGACTCAAGGAGTGCTCCTAAGAAGGTTGTAAGTGTGTTTGAGGTAGATCAAGCGAGTGCTTTATCATCTTAGTTTGCTACACTTCAAAACCAGATAACTAAACAGTTCAGTAGTATAAAGTTAGGGGTTACACAATTGGAAACCACACCTAATGTGGTTCAACAAACAAATTCATGGTGTGAGATTTATGGAAGCAGTGAGCATGTAGCGGATCTTTTGCGGTTAATCCAGATTCTGTCAATTATGTAGGGAATGCTAATTATCACGTGCAGCAGAACTATGTTAACACTTACAATTTGAATTAGAGGAATAATCCTAATTTCTCATGGAGTAGAAATCAGGCACAAAACAACAATCAGTACAAGGGGACAGTATAGTAGAACTACAGTAGCAAGTTTAGAGTAATCAGGCCACGACTCAAATGAGTAATATAGAAGAGTTATTGAAATAAGTTATATCTACTCAAGCACAGTTGGCAGTGGATATAAAGAGTCACTAGTTAATTATAAATAATTTAGAGATGCAAACTGGTTAGATTGTAGGAGCACAAAACACTAGACCCTAGGGAGGTCCACCTAGTGATACTGAGTGAATCCAAAATAGGTAAATTCAATCATTACTAGGAGCGGTTTGTAGCTAAAGTAGTTGGAATCTAAAAAAGTAAATCTCAAGGCTACTGATAGTGATACTAAAAAGAATGTGGAGAAAATAGTTGAAGAAAAAGCTGCAAGTAATGAAACAAAGGTAGAGAAGAAGACTCTACCTCCACCTTTCCTCAAAGGCTTTGGAAGCCCCAAGAAGAGACTAGCTATAAGAAGTTTTTAGAGCTTTTAAAGCAGGTTCATCTTAATCACCCTCTTGTTGATACTTTTAGAGTGTTTTAAAGTATGCAACGTATGTAAAAGACATAGTAAAAAATAAGAATCATTTGACAGAATATGCAATAGTAGACCTTAATTCTGAGCTCCATCTTCTGTTGTCTAATGACCTACTTGAGAAAGCTTTGATAGGGTATGATCTCTATGGTGGTGTTGAGGCACTTAAAATGGTACAAATTATGTATTTGGCATTAAAGGACACTAGAGTTACTAAGTTTGAACCATTGAATAGACCGATTGGACCATCTCTAAAAGCATCTGTTGATGAAGTACCTAAAATAGAGCTCAAGGCTTTTCCTTCTCATTTAAAATATGCTTTTCTTGGTGAGGATGAAACTTTAACTATGATTTTGTCTGTAAGATTATCTGATGTATAGGTGAGAGAGGCATTGACGGTGTTGTAAAGAAGAAAGAAAGTAATTGGATGGCAGATGTCAGATATTATGGGAATCAATCCAGCCTTCTATATGCACAAAATATATATCAAAGAGGGATACAAAGTGAGTAATTAACATCAGTGAAGACTTAATCTGGTGATGAAAGAAATAGTCAGAACAGAAGTAATAAGGTGGCTTAATTTTGGGATAGTTTATCCCATATCCACAGCAAATGGGTCAAACTAGTACACTGTGCCCCAATGAAAGTAGGGATGACAATTTTGACTAATAAAGATAATGAGTTAATTCTGACTACATGGTTACTGGATGGAGGATCTGCATAGATTATACGAAATTGAATGATGCTACCAGGAAAGATCACTATCACATTCCATTCATCAATCAAATATTGGATAGGTTGGCGGGGCAAGAATACTATTGCTTTCTAGATGGCTATTCAGGGTATAGTCAAAATAGCACTAGAAGATCAGAAAAAGACCATATTTACCTGTCCATAGGGAACGTATGCATTCAGGCACATGCCTTTTGGCCTTTTCAATGGTCCGTCAATGTTCTAGAGATACATGATGGCAATCTTCTATGATATGGTGGAAGAATTTATAGAGGTATTTATGGACAACTTTTTGTCTATGGTAACTTATTTGATATTTGCTTGCAGAATCTAGATTGAGTCTTGGCCTATTGTGAAGAGACAAATCTTATATTAAACTAGAAAAAGTACAACTTTTGGGTCAAGGAAGGAATTGTCCTTGGTTATAAAGTATCACACAAAAGACTTAAAGTAAATAGAGCCAAAGTTGAAGTTATTGAAAAGCTACCTAATCCTATGTCAGTGAAGAGAGTGAGAAGCTTTATTAGGCATGCATGATTTTATAGGCGCTTTATCAAAGACTTTTTGAAGATCGTAAGTTCAATGTGCAAGTTGTTGGAAAAAGAGGCTAAGTTTGATTTTGGGACCGAATGTCAACAAGAATTTGAGGGTCTGAAGAAAAGGTTGATAGAAGCACCCATCTTGATTTCTCCTAACTGGTCATTACCATTTGAGTTAGTATGTGATGCCAGTGATGTGGTTATGGGGGCGGTGTTGTGACAGCAAAAAGACAAGGTATTTCACTCTATTTACTATGCAAGTAAAGTCTTAGATGCAGCCTAGGTGAATTACACAGTCACAGAAAAATAGATATTAGTTCTCGTTTTTGCATTTAATAAATTAGATCTTATTTAGTAGGTACCAAGGTAATTGTTCATACGAACCATTGGGACATATGGTATTTTTTTAACAAAAAAATGCAAAGCCATGGTTGATTAGATGGATACTCTTGCTTTAAGAATTTTATCTAGAAGTTTTTGATAGAAAGGGAGCTGAAAATCAAGTGGCGGATCATCTGCCAAGGCTTGATAGTCATGTCACATTGTTGATGATACACTTTACATCCAAGAAGAGTTTCCAGATGAGAAATCATTGGCACTAGATGTGTTTGAGATTCCTAGGTATGCAGATATTTTGAATTTGTTAGTAAGTGTTGTTTACTCTCCCAAAGATACCAGTCAACAAAGAAAGAAGTTGTTACATGATTCTCATACATATGTATGGGATGATCCCTATCTCGCCTTATGGGGGCCATCACGAGGGTGAGTGAACAGCTAGAAAGGTGTTATAGTCAGGCTTCTTTTGGCCAAAATTTTTCAAAGATATGGTTTCTTTTGTCAGGGGATGTGACCAATGTCAGAGGTTAGGCACAATATCACGGCTCCATGAAATTCCCCTAAATAGTATTCTAGATGATGAGTTATTCGATGTTTGGGGTATAGATTTTATGGGACCATTTAACCTATCTTAAGGCAATTTGTACATCTTGGCGGCTGTTGATTATGTATCTAAATAGGTTGAAGTTTTTTTCCTTCCCATAAATGATGAGAGAGTAGTTATAAAGTTTGTCAAGAAATATATTTTCTCATTTTGACACACCTGGAGCATTTATCAGTGATGGAGGTATGCACTTTGTGAACACTTGGTTTAAAAATTTGTTGGTTAAATATAGTGTTAGGCGAAAAATGGCCACAGTATCACCCACAGACCAGTGGCCAAGTAGAGGTGTCTAATCGAGAGATTAAGCAGATTCCACAGAAAATGGTAAATGGATAGTGTAAGGATTGATCATAGAAGATGGATGATGCACTATGGGTGTATAAGACAGCCTATAAAATTCCCATTGGTACCTCTTTTTATCGCTTGGTTTATGGCAAGGTTAATCACTTGCATGTGGAGCTTGAGCATCAAGCTTGTTGGGCTGTAAAGAAGTTGAATCTTTATATAAAGGCTACTGAAGAGAAGAGATTGTTCCAACTAAATGAGCTTGATAAGTTTCGCTTACATGCCTATGAGAATGCGAGATTATATAAAGAAAGGACCAAAAGATGGCATGATAAGCATATCGTAACTCAAAATTTTAAGCTGGGACAACTTGTGCTATTATTCAATGCTAGGTTGAAGTTGAGGTCCAACTGGTCTAGGCTATTTGAAGTTGTGAGAATGACTCCACATGAAGTTTTTGAACTTTGGACCAAGAACAAGAGTGAAAAACTCTTGGTGAATGGTCAGAGAGTAAAGCATTATTGGGCAGATCATGGGGATCAGCACAATATGTGCACCACCTTTGCAGATGAGTGAAGTTGAGTTGAGTCTTGCTATGACCTAAACTAAGGTGATGCGTAGGAAGCAACCTATGAATATAATATAATAGTGTAGTGTATTTCATAGTTGTTAAAATAAAAGGAGAAAAATAAAAATATAAAAGAAATGAAAAATAAAAAAAGAGTTGTCATGCCACGACAAAAACTATGGCACTGAGTGGGAGGCAACCCACTTTTTCTTGCATTATTTTATTGTTTTAGTTTAGTGTGCGGGAATGAGATACTTGGTTTCATGAGGGAAAACAAGAAGTAAGTGAGACTTTGTTGAAGGAAAGCTTTCTGGTAAGTAAAATATGCACTACAAAGACGTATAGGGAAAAAAAGAAAATGGGGGATGAAATATCCCCCCTAAAGGGAAAAATATTATGCCAAGAATATGAATTGTAGTAGTTCGACGTGAGGCTCATTTTGGTGGAATAGGAGGGCCGACATGGAGGCTATCCATGCGCTAAGCACCACGACATGGAGACTTCCACACGCGCTAAGCCCCACGATGCGGACCCACTCCCATCCAAGCTAAAATCTTAAAACTGGTCCTTATTATTTCCCTTCCCTTTAAATACTCCCTTATTTCCTAATTCCTCTCTCCCATTATAACCCTAGACACGCCACCCCCCATTCCCAAAGCTAAATTCTCTCTTCTATTTTGTGTTATTTTCAATCAAACAACAATGAGCTTTTCACTCATCTTCTTCAAAAAAACTAAGGTAAGTTCTCATATTCTTATCCCTTTTATTTATTAAGGTACAAGAAGTGAAATGATTTGAGGCATCATTGGAGTATAAACTTGCTTCACTTGATACTATGTCAGATATTTTGAGTTCATAGAGAATGTTTGTGCAATAACATAATTTTATGATGCTACATGGCTTTGCTTGTTCCATTGTTGTGGAAATAGATTAAATCCATGAGTTGTTTCTGAAAAATAGCAATATAGGTAGCATGCATGATTGAAAAATATGTAGTAAAGGTGTGAGTTGAGTAGTGGCACTTAATTTAGCATGTGGGGTGTACGTTGTTGACAAGGGAAGTCTAAGTACCTTGGGTTTGTTAAGTTCTCTACAATGATAGAAACTAAGTGTGGGGTGGTTTGAAAATCTCTACACACTTAGTGGTTGCTAAAAAATTATGATATGTGTGCCATTGGTTTGAGTTTATGGTTGACATAGTGAATGCATCTGTGTAAAAGTGTTAAATTGGGAAGATGTATGAGTACATGTTGGTGTGGTTCTGTTGAAACAATGAAATTCGTACGTCTAAAGTTGTTTTGATGAAGTGATTTGGATTATCAATGCCATAACATTGAATAACAATATAAATTAATGATTGCTTGATATCTGAGGCGTTGTACTTATGTGAAATAAGTATTGAATATGGGAACTCTTAGTACCCTAGTTCTATGCAAACTAGGACCCACCAAAGAGGGACTCAGAGGTTAAGATACAAAGCTAGGTGGTCACTTTCATTGCTCATTCTTTGAATGTCCTTTTAGATACACCTGAGGTAGATGCTGAGCCTCTGAAGCAGATGAACATCGAGCTACCTTGTGCAGACATTTATCATCTATAATGTAGGAACCACTCTATAGCCAGGTGGATACATTATAAAGACAATGACATTTACCTTACATTACCCTACAATCAGATGAACAGGGAGGCCCACATATGGGAAAAGATTATCAATACTTTTCTCATACATGGAACACACATGACTAAGGTGACACACGAGAGATTTATGCCCTAATGCATGATGATATTGATGTGAATATATGTGTTGTTATATTTTCAGATATGAGAAAGACAAGGTTCTATGCAGGCGGCAGGTATGGCTTTGGTGGTTTACAGATACAGTTTTTGAGGGATCTTGGTGTAGAGGAGGAGGGCTTCGATTATAGGCTAATAGTGGACATTCTTTCGGTAGATATATCCCGTACTAAGGGGGTCACTGGGACTCATGGTCCAATATTGACTATGCTCGAGTGTCAGGCTCAGAATGATGAGATCACAGCCCGAATGTGCTATTATAGTTGAGGATAGGGGACGCCCACCTACACCACAAGAGATTCGAGCTGTTGAGCTTGACTATACTCTTGTTCTTTATGGTAGGACTATGTTAAGGATTGGCCCAAACTTTATAGAGTTGGTAAACAATGATGTGGCCATTAATGAGGAACATTGGCTGCGTGATTCAGATTTAGAGTCAGATGAGGAGGAGGATGTTGATGATCCAGAATTGGGAGCTGAGGCCTATGATCCAGATTCTGATGATGACATGGACGAGATATGACCAGGGAGTTGCTCCCCAACTAATATTTGGTTTACTTTGCAATCACTGGGACAGTGCTTCATTTTAAGTGTGGGGTGGTGGTATCTCATTCCTTGTACTCTTATTGTTTTACTTTGCTGGATATTTTTATTTTGCTGTATTTTTTTGTGTATGTGTTGGATTCATTCATTCTAACTATTCAAAACTATATGGTCTGTAATAGTTAGTACTGATGAAATTTGCTTTGTAGTATTTGCTTTTTAATTGTGTTGCTGAATAGTTACTTTCATTTAAAAGTAGGAGTAAATTTTTTTGCTCTCAAGGAAATTCTTAATAAGTCATCATAATTAGGTATCCTCCCCTATGATGGATGGATGACGACCGTCTTAAGGGGAGTTAGTCGTAGGAAATAAAAAAGTGAAAGAACCAAGAAGAGATGCTTTGTGTTGGGCCATGTGGTTGCTTGACTTGGAAAATACTTGTTTTGAATTAGAAGCATGTCATAAATTTAAAAGGGAGCTAGTTTAGACACTGAATCTCAATAGGTGTAATTGTCAGTTTGTTGGCTTAAATTTGAATTTGATAAGTGCGAGATCAGAAACCAATAAGAATCTGACTTGAATCTAGCATACACCAAGAGTTAGAGAGGTGTTTAGTTATTTTACATGCATAGTGATGTCTAGAACTTGCCTAGTGTGCCTACGAAGAAAAATAAAGGATGTTGGGTTTAGGAAATGATGTAGGCAATTTTATTGGGTTTAGACTCCTTGTTTGGTTCACTTGTAGGATGACAATTTAGTGCATCTAATTGGATTATTGAATCCTCACTCAATGATGTAGTTGTAATGTCCAGTTAAGTAGAATATTAGAGGATTGAGAAACCATGATCATACACTACACCCTGTGAATCAATAACCCGATAATCAACTAAACTATGAGAAGAATAGAGATTTGTAATATTGTTAAAAGTGTCTCAACCCGTAATTCTCACTATTATTGTTTAAAACCCTGCTTACGTTGCTATTATCGCATCTTTTTATTTCCTTAGTGATTATATTTTAACTTGAAACTTCACAATCATCTTAATTCTTTGAAACACTTAATATATTCTTATCGAAAACCAAAGTTGGTTGAATTGCTAGTTATGTAGTCCTCGTGGGTACAATATACGACTATCTTAGTCACTATATTACTTGTATGATCATGTGCACTTACGTGTGTGTTAGACCGCAACAACAACCCTGCGATGTTGCATTGAAACATACCCAATCCTATATGGGGTGCATCACAATAGACAATGAAACCATCAGTACCCTTGAGAAGGGTCAAACCCGGAGCTGAAGTCAACCTATCCTTCAACTTCTCAAAGCTACCCTCACAAGCATTGGAATGTAAAAAATTCACCTTTTTCTGGGTTAGCATTGTCAATGGGGTAGAAATTGATGAGAATCTCTCCATAAACCTCCTATACCCGTCTAAATCCAAAAAGCTCCAAATATCGATTGGAGTCATGGGTCTAGGCCACTTCTTAACCACCGCAACTTTCTGTGGATCCACCATGATCCTTTCACTAGAAACAACATGACCCAGAAAAGTAACAACACTCAACCAGAACTCGTACTTATAAAATTTAGCATATAACTACTGATCCTTAAGGGTCTGCAATTCTATACGAAGGTGGTCTACAGATCCGCCTCTCTCTTAAAATATAATAATATATCATCAATAAACACAATCACAAATAAATTTAAGAACTGACGGAATACCTAGTTCATAAGATCCATAAATGTCACTGGTGCATTAGTCAACCCAAAAGACATAACCAAAGAACTCATAATGACCATAACAGGTATAGTAAGTAGTCTTAGGGATATCCACCTCTCTAATCATCAACTGATGATAACCCGACCGAAGATCAATCTTAGAAAGTAATTAGCACCCTAAAGCTGGTTGAATAGATTATGAATCGTAGGAAGAGGATACTTATTCTTTACTGTCACCTTATTTAACTGGCAGTAGTCTATACATATTCAAAGGGACATATCCTTCTTGCACACAAAGAGAATAAGATCTTTCAACTATTCCTTAAGTTTTTTCAACTTAGTCAGAGCCATTCTATAGGCGGGAATAGAGATAGAACGGGTATCAAGAAGAAGGTCAATCCCAAAGTCTATCACTTTATGGGGAGGAATACCAGGAGAATCATTAGGAAACACTTAAAGAAACTCATTGAATACAAGGGCAGATTGCAAAGGACCCTCAAAATTAATACCTTTAACCCAAACTAAAAGATATAAACATCCTTTGGAAATTAATTTTCGGGCTCTTAAATAGGAAATGAGCCTTTCCATAGGCACTAGAGAACTCCCTTCCCACTCAATCACTGGTTCATTCAGGAATTGAAAACTGACCCTTCGGGTCCTACAATCAAGAGACACATAGCATGAATGGATCCAATACATCCCCAAGATAACATCAAAATCTAGCATGTCCAATTCAACCAAATCCACAAAGGTCTCACTACCACAGATAGATATCACACAACCTCTATAGACCCTTCTAGCCAAAATAGAGTCACCCACCGGGATAGACACAGAAAAGGGACCAAGAATACACTCAATACCAAAATAAAAATGAATAACCACATAAGGGGTCACATAAAAAAAAAAGTTGACCCCGAATCAAGTAAGTAACACACGTCATAAGAGAAGAGTTGTAACATACCAGTGACAACATCAGGAGAAGCCTCAAATTTTTTACAGGTGGCAAGAGCATACAGACGATTCCAACTAGTGTCGAGGCCAAAAGTAGCACCCTTTTATGCTGGAGCTGAAGAAGTAGTCACAGGGACCTTATTAGCCCAGCAACAACATCATCTGTAGAACAGTTCTTCTGAATATGGCCAGGTTAGGCCACATTTAAAACACTTATTTCTCCTCTTATCACTAAAACCATGGTGCAACGGTCTATAAAACAGGAAAGTAGGATATGATGGAGCTAACTGGGTCCCACTGGCCTGAGATTGGGTACCTTGTGCCTTAAACCCACTGTTGCTCTGAAAATGGGAATCACCGAATGGCTTAAGATATAAAGCACTAGACGTAGAATAAGAACCAAAATTTCCCCACTTCTTCTTGGACCATTTCCTTCTATCTCTACCACTATTCTGATGATCTCTACCCTGCTCAGAATATCTAAACTTCTTACTCTGCCTTTCCCTTACCTCTGCCTATTTCTTCTTTTTCTCCTCCACTTATTGAATGTATACCACAATTCTAGAAATATCAATGTTATTATTCAGCAAGGTATCCTTACAATCCAACACTAACTCTAAGACAAGCCCAAAGCAAACTTTCTTATCTTAACCCTCATAGAAGATACCAACTCTGAAGCATAACGGGATAACTGATGAAACTTCAAGGCATACTCTTTCACAGACATCCTTCCTTGTTTCAAATTCATAAACTCCTCGGCTTTTGACTTTTTCAACTCTTGAGGAAAGAAGCAATCAAGAAAGGCACTCTAAAATTTATGCCATATAGTTAGCTCAGCATCATCTCCTCTCATCTTTGTCCACTCCCCATACCACTGATATGCCACATCCTTCAACTGATATACAGCAAACTCTACACCCTTTGAGTTAGAAATATGCATCACTTGAAAAATCTTCTCCATATCATCTATGAACCCTTGGGGATCTTCCTTAACCTTGGAACCAGTGAAGTTCGAAGGGTTCAGCCTCATGAACTGGCCAATTCTAATGACCTCAAGAAATGGAGTAACAGAAGCAGCAAGCTCCGACTGGTGAGTCTGAAATCCACCAATGAGGTAAGCAAATGTATGAAATGGCGAAACTCATATTGGACACATCACCCTGAGGTGTTCAGGGAGGGCTAGAGGGAACCGATGGAAATCCATGTGGGAAATCAGAAGCTAGACCCCTAGACCGAGTATTTACCCTATAGGTAGGATGATTTCCATCCACATTGTCCTCAAGTGGGACAGAGGAGTTTTCACGAGTATCAGATCTTTTGGGACGCATGATTTGAAATGCAAAAAAAAGAAATTAGAGAAGTTCGACACCTTAGACTCTATAGTCAAAAATGGAACAATAATAAAGGGAAATATTCCTAAATGTCTCTTAGCCTCTCTCTTATAAGTTTGGCAGGCTACACACCCATAAAAGAGACTTTACTTGACACCACTTTATGGACACCCAATTGACCATGAACCTAGGCTCTGATACCAACTTTGTCGCGATATGAACCAGGGTACGACCGTGATGAGTATCTCAAGTCCACCGAGGATCGGAAACCACCACCTATGCTTAGTCAAATAGAACATAATACAACTAATAGTAGATGAATTTTGAACATATAACAAGATAGAATAATATAAGATC
Organism: Capsicum annuum; assembly: GCF_002878395.1. Classification (NCBI taxonomy): domain Eukaryota; kingdom Viridiplantae; phylum Streptophyta; class Magnoliopsida; order Solanales; family Solanaceae; genus Capsicum; species Capsicum annuum. The sequence continues at coordinate 78,229,954 of NC_061121.1, forward strand.
AAAGGATTCTAAGAGTAATAATGACAATACCCAGTCCACAGTAATCCACAAAGCCTCTAACAAAATTAATTTATCTAAGTTGGGACATGCCCCCGACGATAGCCAAAGCAAGTCTAAAGAAAAGTCTATGATAATAGATAAACCAAGAAGCAACTGCCTTCCAGAAGAATAAGGCTCACCACGTTAAGCTAACTACTGACAACCCAAAAATTTTATCACTGCGTGGGAAAAGTATAAGTGTCCCCAATGACTACAGCACATAGGGATATAACATTCAGATACAGTTAGCAGGTTGATCTCCAAAATGTAACTCGGGAAGGTGATAACAGAATGTTAAGTCAAAAGCATAGTAAAAATCCACATGCACACATTGTACATACATATATATATCATGCTACGATAGGGAACAAGGTTTAGCATGCAAGTAAAACATTAGCCTGGACTATGTAGCTCAACCATCATAACAACACCCACAGGCTATATAGGACCATCTCTCCCTGCTGAAGGGGCCCCGGTGCGTGTTAGCCTCATGAATCGGATATATCAAGAAAGAGCAGGAAATGCCCCAACCTCACTCAATCCAAGATATATATATATATATATATATATATATATATATATATATATATATATATAAAGTGTCACAAGAACATGGTCATCAAGAACAACCCTCACGCCGGCAAATGTGAGTTTCCAATACAAGTCCTTCAAGACTCACACCTTTACGGCTTAGCTACATAACCTCCTTTAAGCGTATATTAAAATAAGTTTCACAGAACCCTTTCATTAAACCATAGAATTACACATTATGGCACACCACAGGCATCGTCAAAACCTTATACTTGCAAGATTACACATATATTATTTTAATTATATTCCATCATCTTAGGGGAATGCCATGACCCCTTTGTTTATTAAATTAAACTTGGGGTATGGGTCGACCCCTTTCAGTTAAAACATGGCCAACAAGGACTTCAAAATTCATGTTCATTGTTAAACCATTTATGCAATAGTATAGGTGAGTAAGTCAAACCAAGTGATAATTCCATAATTCAAAGCCATTTACACAAGTGGATTGAGGGAACACAATTATTCAAAACTAATTCCAAGTTCAAAACATTAATTTGGGTAAATGCCTCAACCTCCACTCCAATTCACATATCCATTCACCCCAATAGTTTCAAAAATATTCAATTCAAAGCATGAGCAATTCATAAAAAATATAGGAAAACAATTTAAAGATCAACCATTCCAAAACCCTCAACCCATATCAAAACTCATATTCAGATCCATATAAATAAACCATTTAAAATACATACTTTTCCCAGAATAATATTTGTGAAAGAGTAACATGCCTAAGAGTGTGAAGAATTATGGAGAGAAATCAGACCTTGAGCCCTTGGATGACCAACTTCATGAAAACCTAGCCTTGTCTTTGAATGGGGAATTGAAAGAGTTCAAGAAAATGTTTATAATTGATAATGGGTGGAAATAATGGCCCCAAATGTTTTATGTACGTGGGGTCTAAGTGGGGAATGAGAGAATTTACCATAATACCCTTACTTAAAAATGTTGGAATTTATCGCCCAGTCGCTATGGGTCACCCTACAACTTGTAACGACTGGGTACGAGTCATTCCTTGACTCGTAGTTAAGGCAAAGTCCTCGGACACACACACTGTTGATCCTATGACTCATCAAGAGACCCTATAACCCATAAGGTCTTAGTTTTACTAAGACAGAAGCATTAAGGGTACACACTAGTCACCCTACGATTTAGATGCCATAACTCGTAATAAGTCTTTACGTCTCATGACCTCTAGTAGTAATCAAGACACTAGCATAGGCAACACTTACTGGTCAGACGATGATTTGGCTCTTATGGCTTGTAAGGAAACCTCATGACTTGTAAAGTAAGTCTTAGGTTGGGCAGTGAGTATAAAAACTTAGAAATTTTCAAGAACCAAAATTTGGGGTGTTACACCTATCATCGTTGTTCTTTTACTAGTACATATTATTTCTTAACTATTGTCAATGAATTAATTAGAGATTTGTCAATGATTTTAGTAGATTTGCCTGGGTCTACTTAATGTTGGATAAAAATAGATCAAAAAATTATTGCGTAAGTTTTATGCTATGGTTCAAACACAATTTGCTAAAATAATCAAAATACTACATAGTGATAACGACTTTAAATTTACAAACGAGGGAATGCTAGAGTTCTATAAATTTCATGGAATAAGTTTCCAGACCCGTTGTGTCGGAACTCTTCAACAAAATGGACGAGTTGAAAGAAAACATAGGCATATTCTTGAAGTATCTAGAGCATTGCGATTTCAAGCACAACTTCCTATTAAATTTTGGGGAGAATGTGCTTTAATTGTGGTTTTTTTTAATAATCGTATCCCAACTACTCTACTATAAGGGAAGTCGCCATATGAACTTTAATTTAATAAATTGTCTATGCTTTGTTAAATTCGAGTTTTTGGTTGTCTTTGTTATGCTCATTCCAAACCTAGGATCAAGGATAAATTTGCTTAAAAAGTAAATATGTTTTTATTGGGTATCCCCATGGACAAAAAAGATGGTGAGTTTAAAATTTGGATACAAAAGAAATATTTGTAGGGATGTCATTTTTCATGAACATATTTTTTCGTTTAGCACTGAGATACTCCCTGTTGATACATCTGAGGCCTCAACAGAAGATGAACCCCTGGCCTTTCATGGTATATCCCTTCTTGTTTAGCAAGAATCCTCTTTTTGTGACAATAACAATTCAAATGTGCACAAGAAAATTATTATGGACACCGTACATAGAAGCTCTCATAATAATATTGTTGACATGGGGAGTACATCTCAACCTGCAAGGTTCCTTCATTAGAGACTGAAGCTTTAGGTCATAGTCATAGGGAAAAATGACCTCCTTATTACTTATAGGATTATGTTTGCACCTCTGGTAGAAAAACACACTCTATCTTGCCTCAATCTCGCTAAACTGCCTCCTCGGGTACTTTTTATCCTCTTGCTAACTTTGTCACTTGTGAAAATTTTTCTAATTCCCACAGAACATTTCTTGCTTCTATCATTTCGAGGAATGAGCCCCACTTTTTCATAAAGTAATGAAAGATCCTTATTAGTGGGATGCTATGCAAAAAAAGATTGACGCATTAGAGGAAAACAAAACATGGTCTCTTATACCTCTTCCCCATTGTAAAAAGGTTATTCGAAGTAAATAGGTCTACAAAATTAAATATAATTCTGATGGCACAATAGAGCAATACCAGGTTCAATTGGTAATTCAGGGTAATAAACAAGAAGAGGGCATCGATTTCACAGAGTCTTTTTCCCCAGTAGCTAAAATGGTTTCTGTTCTCACTTTTCTCGATGTTATTGTCTCTTGAAAATGGGAGATTCATCATATCAATATTATAGTTCTTTTTACATGGCGATTTACATGAAACTTCCTCCAGGTTATGTCTCATCTCAATTGAATATGGTTTGCAAGTTGCATAAATTCCTTTATGGACTTCGACAATCTCTGTACAACTGTTCGCTATATTAATAATAGCTCTTCTTTAAGTACAGGTTTGTTTAGTCCAACGCAGATCACACCGTGTTCACCCTAAAAAAGAGTAAAATTTTTATTAGAGTTCTAGTGTATATTGATGACTTGCTGGTTGCTGAAAACAATTCAGAAGCTTGCTCTATATTCAAGAAGTATTTGGCAAATTACTTTTACTTTAAAGATCTCAGATCCTTGAAATATTTTTTAAGAGTTGAGTTTGCTCGTAGTAAGAAAGACCTTTTTTGTGTCAATGAAAATACACTCTGGATATTTTATCTAAAGCAGAACTTTTGGGAGCTAAACCTGTCTCCACTCTGATTGTTCAAAACAATCAACTTGGCCTTGCTACGGGCGAGTTATGTGTTGATTCCAGCAGTTATCATCGCTTAGTGGGACGCCTTATTTGCCCCACAATTACCAGACCGGAGATTTGTTATTCCGTTTATATTTTATCTCAGTTTCTTCAGGCTCTAAGAGTTGAACACTATGATGCTACATTAAGAGTCCTGAAATGTTTAAAGAGTAGCCCGAGCCAAGGACATTTCTTCTCAGCTGATAGCAATTTGCAATTATATGCATTTTGCGACTCTGATTAGGCTAGTTACCCTTTGACCCGCTGGTCTTTAACCGGCTATTTTATTTTCTTAGGCAATTCACCGATCTCTTGGAAAATGAAAAAACAACCTACTGTATTATGTTCCTCTGCAGAGGTCGAGTATAGATCTATGGAACGTTTGGCTCAATTCCTTCTTAAAATCATTAGGGGTGTTTCATAAGCAACCTATGTGGTTTTATGGTGACTACCAGGCTACTCGGCACACTACATCCAACCCAGTTTTTCATGAACGTACCAAGCATATTGAAATTATTTTCCACTATGTTCGCGAGCAGCTTATTAAGAAAAATATTGTTGCAACTTATGTGGGTACACGTTTTCAACTAACTGACATATTCACTAGAACTTTGGGTCACCCGTAATTTTCTTTTCTTCTTTGCAAATTCGGCATTTGTCGTTTGCACGCTCCAGCTTGAAGGGAGGTATTGGACACTATGCATTTAAGAAAAGTTGGAAACTTTATTTTCTATGGTAGGCAATATGTCTATAATGTTTTGTATCCTAGAATAGAATATATTTTATATCGTAGAATATACTTAGGAGTTGGAACAAACTTTGTTTAAATAAGGAAACTACTTCATGATTACAAACAAGGGTTTTTGTACGGCTGTTTTCTTATCACTTTTTAAGTGCTCCGTTAATCTTTTAAGAATAATTTGATCAATATCTTCCTAATATATCCTTGTTCAAATGCCAAGATCATTAATTGAGAATTTATTTTTCAATGTATTTAATTACTATTTTGGAATGAGGTACAAAATTAATTATGGGTATATTGATAAAATTACTTTTAATTTTTTAAAAGTGAGGACTTTATTAAGGGGTGTATCCAAACCAAAAGGAGCAAATAAAAAGGAATGGAGGGAGCACTATATTGTTATGAAACTCCATCCAATCGCTTAATTTCTTGTTTTATGCTACTATAAATTCATCTCTCTTTCACTTTTACCATGATAATGTTAAAAGGCCCATTATATGTTAACGTATTTGCACTAATTATCAAAATGTTAGTTCTTTTAAGAGTTAAAGCATCAATAATAACATGCTAAATAAAATAAATAATGCTGAGAACGAAAAAGTACTAAGCTATTTTGTGACATATTACAAAATTCACGAGTTGTTAAGATTTAGACAACAAGAATGAACTTATTTTTAATTTAAAAAACAACATAAGTATATAGAGAGAGAGAATAAACCTTCTTCGAATCATAGGTTTAGTTTGCTAAAATTCGATATGAAAGCCATGATAAACTTCCGGTAAAAATAAAAGTCAAATTTTCTTCTTCAAATTCTGTACTGAATATTCTATATTTTTTGGTGCACATGAAAATCACTTCAAATTATGGATTTAATCACCAGACATGACTTGTAAAATTATTATTTTATCATCCAACGAATCTTTCCATTTTACTAATCGATTCAAAAGTTATGAGTATTAATCAAATATATTCTATCTAATGAAACTCTATTGGGAACGAGAACGCAAGAAAAAAGGTCTCAAGTATTTTCTTAGCAACACAACAATTTTAAAGACTTTTGGAAGGTAGCAAGTCCGGCAAAGCCAGGGGCAAGCTCCTACAAAAATGTAAAAGCTTATACAATAGATAGATAGATATAATTATTAGGTGTTTTCTTTTCGAAATATCTTGAAAGTGTCACTAAAATTTAGATTGAAACATCACTTGAGACCGACATTGCACTAAATTTAAACTTTACACGAATATAAAAGCTGTTGATGCCAACGGAAAGGCGCCATGCATCAAGAAGGGGTTCAGGCAACAAAGAAGCAAACCACCATTGAAGAGAATGTGGCCAGTAAGGCATGCTTCTCCAACCAGATCCTATTTGTGCTACTGCTGTTTTCGCATACTTCTCTGCTGACGGACTGAACAATGACGATTTCTCTATGCTTACAACTCTTGAACTCATAGCTGTCTTAACATATAGTGGTACCTAATTGAAACAAACAAAAAAAACATGTACTCCACCTCAAATTCACGCTTACATACATGTCCTATTTCACCTCCACATTATACTCATGTCTGAGGTGAATCACATATTTTGGTAGTTCTCAGACGGACTTTTTAGATAGTTCACTTCTTTGATGAAGTAAAATTACTAGATGTATCAAATTTATAGTGTATTTATGGAATTCTTTTCTTGTATATTTTCATTTTTATCCTCCTTTTTTTGTTAAGACCATTTCCACTAGTTTTTTGTAATTGATTTCTTCTTGTTATTTATTGGATTATCTTTTAACTAAAACTTCTTTTATTTATTAAAAACAATCACTTTAGCTCAAAAAAAATTATGTCAAAATAACCTTTAATGCAAAATTAAAGTTAATGATTTTCGACTACACCATTGTAATTTTTTTAAAAGATTGTTTAATTTTCTAAAAAAAATTATAAGTACTAAATAGGGAAACTCAATAAATAATATCTTATATTTATTATTTTTCTTAGTGGACATGAAAAAAAGTAGATCAATAATTAAAATGAGACGAAAACTTTATTCTAAGGGGTGTGTAAAAAAATAAATATGATAAGTAAATGAGTAATGTATTACTGTAATTCAATTACTATTTAATATCTTTATTGATCATTATTAAGTTAATTTGTATTAAGGCTCTAAATTAATATTATAATTATTTTAATGCAAACTTCAAGTCATAGAAATATTTGTTGTATTAAATAATTCCATAAGAAGAAAAAAAAGAATTTTTCAAATACTTTTGCCACATGAATTGTGAGTGAAACTAAAACCTAATAAACATCAAAATAAATTTATTTTACCTATACTAACAAATTCAAAAAAGTATCGACATTTTTCGGTTTATTATTTTTGTCAAATCGTAATTATTTATATATTTTAAATCATGTTATTTTATAAAATATCTAATTCTTCGACAATAATTTATTCCTCAAAAACAATATTCTAATTTAAATTATTCAATTATATGATTATGAACTTAAACAAGTATAAATACTTATCAAAAAGTCATATTTAATATTTCATTAAATAGTATTAATTATATAATAAAAAATAGAATACAAATTATTATTATTATTTTTGCATCTTAAATTTGAGCCTGAACTTAGCACAGGAGCCTGATGAAACTAGTAATTTATATAAGTTGATACCTAAAATCTCCTTTAAATTATTTATGTTTTGTCAGTTTAGTGCTTACATGAGGTGTTGCCATTACCTTCTGAAATATAACTTTTTCCATTTAAAATCCTCATGCAATGCTAAGTGGTATAAAAATGACATCACTCTCTTCATAACTAAGTTAAGTTGCTCGTGCTTTTTAAAAATATTGACACATGCGTGTCAAATTTTTTAAAAATACTATATTTTTATAAGATTGACACACACTCAGACATTTTTGAAAAATCGAGTAACTTGGCTTCTTAATGTGTGCGCGTTAAAAATTAGGCCAAAAATATTTACAGTATGTGATATTTTCTTGTTCATTATCTAAACCAAATTTTTAATTTTTATTTATTTTTTATTTGACACTTCCAGGGTGGGAGTGGGGTGGGGTGGGGATTAGATAGAAAATGTATCAACAATCCATAGTTTAAGTATTCGAACAAAAAATGAATGTGGCAAGTAACCAGAATCATATATAATTATTAGATTCAATTTAACTAAAATTTTCAACACCTACTAAATTTAGACTTATATAGTTTTTCAAGTTTCTTCTCTTTCTTATAGACGGAGGAAGATGTAGTTATTTATTAAGTTGACTAATATTGTTATAATTTTTGTATAGAAGTTAAAACTTTTTATATATATAATTATTCCCGGCATCATATTTTTGGTTAATATTGCTTTACCTAGAATGCAAGATATTATGTATGAATTACATAGCGAATTATATAGGTAGTAATTTAGAAATACGAAAATAATAATTAAAAAGTTGCCTGATTGAGAAAAAAATTATAATTCAATGAGTAATTGGAGATCGATTTGACCACAAAAAGTTAATTAGTTTGTCACGTGAAAAAAAGACTATTAGATTGATAATTAGTATTGTGACGGATCTTTTCCTACTTTGTATTTTAAATGCATTTGAAATCTTAAATTTTAAAGTGATTACAACTAAAGAAGTGGAGATTATGGGCTAATTAGTACCTGGCACTGCACATCTATACCATGGTGTTTATATTCAACGTACAAGCATCTTGACAACTTATCGATATACCTGCAATATTTTAGGAAAAAATAATTAAGCTAAATATCAAAACTTTTATAAAATTAAATTATATAAAGAAAATAGCAATATTTTCAGTGAGTTCAAGCGACTATCTGTTTACAGTTACCATGTGTAATTTCTTCTCTTTTCACGTCATTATAGGGGTGTGCAAAAACCGAACCGACCTATAAATCGAACCAATAAAAATGTTATTGGTTTATTGTTATTGGGTTAACGGTTTTTTAATGATTTTATAAAAAAAAATTATTGAGTTATTGATTTGGTTCAGTTTTTTCTTATTGGGTTATTGGATAAACCGATAACCCTATATATATATATATATATGACTTATTATATATTTCTCTTTAATCTCTACAAATTAACAAACCTATTATTTCAATTATACAAACTCTTAATTTTTCCTAACATTTAGTTCAAACTTGAAGATTCTTGTAAATTAAAACACATTATATAGGATTTTTGTTTGCAACTAAGATTCAATTTTTTTCGATGTTAGTTACTGCTATTTCTATTTTAGTAGTATTTTCTTGTCGGTTAAACCAAAAATCGAATCGGTAAGGACTAAAAATCGATAAAAAATATCTTATTAGTTTGGTTTGGTTTAGCATATTTAAAAATCAAAAATCGATAATCCGAACCGATAATATGTAAAACCGAACTGAACCGGCCGATGCACACCCCTACGCCATTACATTTATCTCTTTCCTTTTCTTATTTTATCTTTTTTTTCTTCAATTTTTTCCTATTTTCAGATTTTAATTTCAACTATTTTCTACGCCTAAACGAAGAAATTAAGGAGCGTTAAAGAGATGAGATCGAAGCATCATAACGATTCAGGAAAAATGAATGAAATTATGAAAGAAAAGGATTGAAAAAAAATTCTTCTCCAAAACCCTCCAAAAAATTAAAAATCGAAGAAAAAAAAAATGCAAAAGAAATCAGAGCAAGCAATATAATTTCAAGTCCTGAAGTTGAAAAATCCTCTAAATTAAAGATGATTCGGAAGAAGATGAAAAAGAAGAGGTAATTTATATGTATTTTAACACGATTATATTTTGTAATGTATGAGCATTTGTATATCTTACAAATATATTTAACTGGTGAGTGTATATATATATATATATATATATATATATATATATATATATATATATATAAACGTTATTGTGTCCTTTAGAGTGTAATGTATGTATTTGTATTGTATTTTTACAGTGTCAGATATGTATTTTATATACTGCATATATATGTATATGTATATAATTTCTGAGTATTGTATAGTACAGTATTTGATATGTATTTTATAAATTATATATATATATATATA
>NC_061121.1:78239779-78254460 GCF_002878395.1 Capsicum annuum
GTAATTATATATTTTTTAGTGTATTTGTATATTTTTTCAGAGTGTAAGTATATTTTTTTGTGTATTTATATATTTCGAGTGTAACATATATATACAACAAAATACAATACAAATATCATATGTATGTATATATATATATATATATATATAATTTATAAAATACATATCTGACACTATATTATACAATACTCAATACAAATACATATGTTACACTCTAAAGGACACAACATAGCATATATATATATATATATATATATATATATATATATATGTATATGCATACAATTTCTGGGTATTGTATAGTACAATGTTTGATATGTATTTTGTACAGTGTCAGATATGTAGTTCATAAATTGTATATATATATGTATGTATATGTGTATTGTATTTTGTTGTATATATATGTTACACTCGAAATATACAAAATAAACTTGAAATATATAAATACACAAATATATATATAATTACTATCTGAAAAATATACAATTTTAATTTAAATAACAAAATTGACATTCTAAATTGAATATGTTGAATGTATTCTGAATTAAATAATTTTGAATGTAGCAAAATTGAGCTCGAACAAACTAATAAAATCAGCTTAATCTGGTAAATACATATTTGAAAGATCTCAAAGTTAAGTTCGGAATTAAGTACCTAAACAACAAATATGATTTAATTTGACGATCATGAAGGAAATGAAATATTCAATGAAATCCATTTTGAATTTGAATTGAGCTGTTGAAAATAAAATAGGTATTCGTTTAATAAGAATTATTTATGGAACGGAAATCTTTAAATTTAAATTTATGACGTAATTGTAATGGTTAAATCATTGCTTATTTATCTCAATAAATTTGAGAAAATAAGGGATGTCGATCCATTTATATATGTATTTTATGATAAAAAATAACTTAAAATATAAAATATAAGTTCCTATTTTGAATAATTATGAAACTATTGTTATGAAGTGCATAATTATGAGCTTAAATTTAGTAATTGTGAATTTTTTAAATATTTTATTTAATTTTAATTAATATGATAAAACATCATAAATCAAATTCAAGCTGTCATAAATCAAATTCAAGCAGTACATAATAGTATGAGATAAGATCCATCTCTGGAATCTGGAGAACCTATTAGTCTTTGTTTGGAAATTAAACTCGACGCCCAACCCCAAGTAATTATATGTCGATTGGAATTGCAAAAAGTTCATTGAATTTGCATATTTATTTAGGATTTGATGTAGTTGTTGAATATATTAAAAAAATAGTGGTCCATTGTTACTACACAGCATTCACCAAAAAAGTTGTTGTGGGTCAAACAACATCATAATTCATAAGAGATCACTTCATTGAGGCTTTTTAAATGTGTGTATATAAATAACAAGTAAAATAAAGGTAAAATTACACAAAATGAATTAAAAAATTAAAGTATTTATATTCAAATATTTTCTTCTTAATAAATCTCAATATGTCTGAGCGATACAAAATAATTATACTCGATGCCTCCTTTTCTTACATTGAGGCTAAAAATTACGACATTATTGCTCTGCCTTTTTCAATTCACTTGTTTTTTTCATTTTATAAAATATAATTAAACAATATAATTAATTAGTACAAAGTGTTGTTTAGAAATTATTTATTGTCGATATCATCAATTTCACGTGGAAGAGGAAAGATTCACCTTACACCATATCCATATCTTTATCTTATTATGTATTTATTCAGGTATTACATAAATTCAAGATAAAATATATTTTTTAAATATATTCAAATTAATAAAAAAATATTTCAAATAATGTCTACGTCAAATAATATTTTTCAGCATAACTAAATTTGCTATCTCACTTAAAATACTAATAAATTATAAAATCTTATAAAAAAAATTACATATGCAATTATATCAGACATTTTAGAAAGATAAAAATAATTTTTTTTTTAATCAAATATTTTCGAACACACACGATATAAAATTCTCACAAGGCTCATACGCTTTCGAGACGGGACGAAGGACAACCTCAAACTCCTGTAGCGTTACATGTGACTTTCAATTCATGTTCTTTTCTCTTTTTTTACACATTTTTGTACTTCTTTTCTCTTTTTTGTTTTTTATGTTCATTTTATTTATACCTTAATGCTACAATAATAGTATATTCATATACTGTGGGGTATCTAATATTATATGAGAAATGGTAATAATTGTATGAAGCAATCATTAAAGATATCATATCAGTATATGATATACTGTAATGGTATGATTGAGAAATTATGAGTACTTCTTCCTTTATAAGGAACTGCTTATTAATAAATGATATCAGTCAAGCTAAGTATACCAAGGAGCTCATAAAAAAAATATGGAACGAAAAAAGAAAAAGTTTTTAGGACTTCAATGAATCCTTCTATAAATCTGGATTTGGATACATTCTGGAAGGATGTTGGTGAAAAAATATATAGAGGAGTGATTAGATTCCTGCTCTACCTAACTGTAAGTCAATCGAACATTATGTTAAGCGTATTTAAATGTGCGAGGTTCCAGTTGACTCCTAAAGAATTTCACTTAACTGCCGTTAAGAGAATCATTTGTTATCTCATCGGAACACAAGACATCGGACTTTGATATCCTTACTCTTCAAACTTTGATCTAGTTGGCTATTTAGATTTTGATTTTGCAGATGACAAAAGTGATAGAAAAAGTACATGTGGAACATGTCAGATTTTTTGTGATGCCCTAGTTTCATGGCATTGCAAGAAACAAATGTCAATCGCCCTATCAACTACTGAAGCGGATACATAGCCATTGAAAATTGTGGTACTCAAATCTTATGGATCATGCATCAATTACTAGATTTTAATTTACCTTTTGAGTCTGTGCCTATAATGTGTGATAATACTAGCGTTGTCAGTCTGTCAAAATACAGTGCATCATTCTAGGACCAAACACATAGATATTAAACATTATTTTATTCATGATCATGTAGAAAGTGGTGATTTTTCTTTACAATTTATTGATTCTGAAAATCAGCTTGCTGATATGTTTATAAACCCTTTACTTGAGGAAAGATTTTGGTTTTTATGAAACAAACTCAGTATATTATGTTTTAACGATCTTTAAGTTTTTCTTAACCTCTTAGTTTTGGTGTAAATCTCTAGCAAATTTTTTCCGTATCTCATATCCCCTGACTTACGTCTTTTTCTTTCGGATTCACCCCCTTTTCACGCCACCTTTTTCTATTTCCTCATTATTACCGTCTTTTCACCTTTTTATCTTCCCAATACTCCTCTGTCTCTTTGTCTTTACTGTCACCTCAGTTCACTGCACTCCTCTTCCACTTCCGCCTCTTCACTTTCTCTCTCTCTTCTTTTTATGACTCTCTACTTCTATCTGCTCTTCCTATGATTAAAACCTGCTGCATGGATAATCTCTATAAACCATCTTCAAACTATATTTCCGACAACCTAAACCCGGTCCTTATCTCTGAATCCTCCAATAGAGTCTCTTCTCACTCCATCCAGTCAACTATCTCCAAAAAGTAACCGGCTTCAAGCTCCATCTCCTCTTCTAAAAAACGCTAACCCTCTTCTCTGGACTCTTTTCCTCCATAGGACATGCACAAGTTCTGAACTTGCACTCAAAAGAAGAAGTTCCTCACCTTCAAAAATCATCTGTTGTACCCGAACGAATTGTCAATCTCTTAGATAAAGAGTCCCATTACAATGTAAGAGCTTTTTTCAAAGCCCAAGAACTACCTATGATTTTTTATTTATATGGTCTAGAAGTATTTGAAGACCCGGTTCGCATGTTCTATGCAAATCATCGTCTGTCCCAAGACAATGGCGAATTGGAGACTTTGGTACTAGGTACTCGTATTATTCTCAATGATTTTCCATTTTAAAAAGTTTTTGATACTAAGTTTTCTAGCGTCATTCCTTTTATGAACGGTACTTGGCCAGAAAATTTTGAAGTCAATTTTGAAGAAGCCAAAAAGGTTGTATCAAACCCCAATGTGACTAGTTCCTCTTTAGGTCCTATGTCCCTCAATTTTAAGAACAGAGTTTTGGGGCACATCATTGCAACCACGTTAATTCCTCAAAAGGGATATCTCAGTAAAGTAACCTGCAGGGATATTTTTGTTCTATACTGCTTGATTAAAAGGTACAAAATCAATTAGGGTACCTGGATCCGTGAATATATGCTAGAAAGTGCCGCCGACTCTCACGCCACAGCTAGCTTACCCTACGGATTTCTCATCACTAGAATTCTTCTTTACTATGGAATTGACCTCTCTATTTATCCAATAGTGGAAGTTTCTACCACATGACTCTAAGACTTTTGCAAGCATGGGTTATGTTCTGCTTGAAAATGAATGGTACAAAAAGGAGACTGTCATAGCCAAGCCGAAAACATCCAAGGTAAGCAAATCTGTGACACCCAAGGTAAGTAGATCTGTGATTAACCCTGCATTTTCTGCAGCTAAGGAAAGGCTAAAGAAAAGGAGATCACACCCTCTACATAGAGATATCTGATATGGACATGCATGGTTGTGAAAAAAGAAGGTTGCACCAAGTATGGACATATCAAATATGGACATATCATAGGGCGCAAACTTCCTCAATCAAGGAGTCAATTCAAATCGTTGATTGAAAAAAAGTCCCTTGGGTTTCCTTATGAAGAATTGAAGCAGAACCCGAAGTAGAAGCAACTGAAGAAAATAAAAGCCAAGATGTAAGATAGAAGAAGGCATACAACTTCACGAAGGATCTGAGTGTGTCTCAATCTTAGTCTTGATAAGAACTTTGTACACTTTATTTATAATAGTCACAAAAGAAAAATCTAGTCAACTTGATTATTACAGTTGAAGTTGTGTCACAAGATTTTAAATCAAAATAAGTTTCAGAAGTTGTTTCCACATGTTTGTATTCTTACAGCACCGTGATGAATTGAAAGGAAACTCTTGAAACCCAAAGAGACTAGAAGTAGGCACCACATTGGCATTCCAAATCAGGATAAATTACTGTGTTTCTACTTTATCTGGTTATTTATTTATCTGCATCGTTAATTCTAATCTCTATTGTGTTTGAGTATATTCATTTGCGGGGAAGTCGACTGTCTATCAGGAAATTTCAATCCCCTCCCCCTCTTGATTTTCAAATGGTGTCAGAGAAGGTATCACCAGCAATGTTACTTGACTACACGTGAGTAAAGATCAGATGGCTAACTACTAAATTCCAGGAGCTCTCCTTCAAGACGGTCATTTCTCCACAAGACCACCATACTTCAATGGACAACACTAATCCTATTGGAAGAATATACTCAAAATCTTTGTCCAATCAAGTGACTTTCAAGCATATGTTGTCATTAAGAAGGGACCAAAGCCAATTCCAGGACTCAAAGAAAAACAAAAGGACAAGGACAAGGACTCAAGTAGTACTAACGTAGAGGTACGTCCTGGAAAATTTTAAAGTTACCAAAGAACAAAAAGAGGTGATTCAAACTAATGCACGAGTTGTAAGTTTACTTCTTTATGCAGTGAGCGGAGAAGAATACGACAAGATATCATCCTATGAAAACGCAAAAGAGATGTAGGATAAATTGAAAGTAACCTATGAAGGAACCACCAAAGTCAAAAAGTTAAAAATTGGTGCTCTGGTCAATAAGTATGAGCCGTTCAAAATTAAAAAAAAATAAAACGTGGAATCAATGTTTGTCAAATTCAGCAAAATTATGTGTAAGCTGAAATTATTAGGGATTATCTGTCCACATAGCCTGCCAGTCCATAAGTTTGTCAGAAGCCTCCCTAAAGTATGGGAAACCAAAGTTGCCATTTTAGAAGGTAGGGATCTCCAAAAAATAACATACTATGAATTATGAGGTAATCTCATTATCTATGAATGAAATTATATCAACAGGTACAACAAGGAAAAAAGAAGAAACTAGTGGCCTTGAATGCTGTAACGACTGGTCAGAAGAATTCCTAAAAGTGTCCAACAGTGAAGGAATGGCTCTCCTAAATTAAGGAATAAAGTAGGACATAAAACAAAGACAGCAGAGATCTCAAGAAGGCAAAAACAGAGATTTCACAAGGAATGATGATCCTTGTTATTACTGTGGAAAGCCAGACCACATTAAATAAAATTATTCAAAATTAAGAAGAAGATCATCTTGAAAATATAACTACTTTGAAGCTTGGAGTGATGAAGATAAAGCTGGAGAAGAAACAGAAACAACCAATATGTGCTTCATGGAAAAAGGAGAATCAAGCGAGGTAAAACCCTACAATTGTCATAACTGTAATATTTTTGAATTAAATCTAGATGATCTTCAAAAGGTTATTGATGAAGACAATAAGCTTTCTCAGTAAAATAAAAACTGAGAAAGTAGGTTAAAATAAAAACTTGAAGAGGAATAAAGAAACTGACAAATTAAACTTGAAGCATGTCAAATTGAAACTGACTTGCTTTAAGAAGAGCTTGATGATGTGATGTAAAAATGTAGTCAAACAACATTAGAAGATCACCAAGTCACAGTTCCATAAGATCAAATTATTTTAAAAACTCAAGCTCTTCATCAAGGTCATTTGAATCAGCCAAAAACTCTTTCTCTTTTCAAGAACCAATCTGCTATGCCTGTGGAAAGAAAAAGCACAAATCACATAGTTGTATACAAATGACTAAAGATGTATGGGTTTGAAGACCTAAAGGAAGTACCTCTAACCCTCAAGGACCCAAGACCACTTGGATACCTAAACAAAATTAATTTTCTTATTTTGTAGGAACACATCGCAAAAGCTATAGGAAAGGAATGTGGGTCATCGATAGTGGGTGTTCCAGACATATGACCAATAAGAAAGAAAAATTTTGCTCTCTAAATAAAATCAAAGGAGGATCAGTAAGATTTGGTAACAACACCAAAGGTGATGTCGCTGGAGTTGGCTCAGTAAAGCTCAACTCCTCATGTGAATTGATAGAAGTATATCTCTTAGACAGAACCAATCACAACCTACTCAGTATCAGTCAACTATATGATGCAAGTTTTAGAGTATCCTTCAAAGCTGAAAGTTGCTTCATCAAACATGAAAAAAGAGATATTTCGTTTACTGATAAATGTGTTGATAATATTTATGTTCTAAATAATATAAATTTTGCTACTCTAACATGTGTCACTGTGTAAACTAATGACACCTGGTTGTGGCATAGAAAGCTTAGGCATGCCAGTATGCATGTCATCGAGAAACTCTCCAAACTTGAACTGGTGAAAGGTTTGCCAAAACTCAAGTTTGAAAAGGATCACATCTGCGATGCTTGTCAATTAGAAAAAGAGACTCGAACATCATTCAAAGTCAAAGGCATTGTCTCTACTACCAAAACTATTCAAACAATCCACATAGATCTGTTTGGCCCCACCAAGACAGCAAGTATTAGTGAAAAAAGATATATCTTTGTTATTGTTGATGATTATTCTCGTGTTACATGGGTAATTTTTCTTGCTCATAAACATGTGGATTTCATAAATTTTGAGATTTTTTGTAGATTAGTACAAAGAGAAGCAGGGCATTTCATCACCTATGTTCACAGCGATCATAGAGGAGAATTGGAAAACAAAACTTTCGAGAAATACTGTGCTCAGAACGGACTCTCTCAAAACTTCTTATCCCCTCTATCTCCTCAACAAAATGGTGTGGTAGAGCAAAAGAGTCGATCTCTTTAAGAAACTGCAGGAACTATGTTGCTAGAACATAATTTATCAGATCAGTTCTAAGCAGAAGCGGTAAGCACAGCATGTCACATCATCAATAGATATCTTATCAAACCAATTTTGAAAAAGACTCATTATGAGATATGGAGAGGTAAAAAACCTAATATCAACTATTTTTATCCTTTTGGATGTAAGTGTTTCATCCACAACAATGGTAAGAATAACTTAGGAAAGTTCGATCCTCGAAGTGACAAAGGTATTTTCTTGGGTACTCTTTCACTAGTCGTGCTTATAAAGCTTATAATAAACAAAATTTATGCATTGAAGAATCTATTCATATTGTATTTGATGAACTAATTACTCTCCTATGAGTTTGAGCTTTGATGAGGAACAGGCAGCTAATTTACAGTCAAGAGTTAAAGTGTATTCAAATCCTGAGCTATCAACTGATGAATCGACTACAGTCAATCTAGAGTCAACCCCCCTGATGAAATATCTAAAACCAATGTTCATAGAGAATGGATACACAATGCAAGATTTCTAAATAAATTCATCACCAAAAATCCAAATGATAAGATATAGACAAGAGCTTCACTAAGAAAGCAAGCATCTGTTGCTCATTTGTATCAAATTGAAGCCAAAAAATTTGATGATACACTTCGAGATGAGTTTTGGGTTGATGCTGTAAAAGAAGAGTTAGAATAGTTTAAACGAAATAGAGTATACAATGTCGTTGAAAGACCAAAAAATTACTCAGTTGTCGGAACCAGATAGGCCTACTAAAACAAAGTAAGTGGAGAAGGTAAGGTTATCCGAAATAAATCCAGATTAGTATCTTAAGGCTACTCTCAGTGGAAAAGTATACACTACGATGAAACATTTTCTCCCGTAGCAAGGTTAGAATCCATTCAAATATTATTAGCATTTGCTTCTTTCAAACGCTTAAAACTATATCAAATGGATGTAAAAAGCGCTTTCCTAAATGGCTACATTCATGAAGAGGTTTATGTTAAGCAACCTCTTGATTTTGAAAATTCCTTTTATCCAAATCATGTGTTCAAACTTTCAAAAGCACTTTACAGTCTTAAGCAAGCTCTAAAAGCTTGGTATGAGAGACTAAATACTTTTCTGTTGAATAATAATATTCAAAGAGGAAAAATTGATACTATTTTTTTTTTAATTAGAAGCTGGACTCTAACTTACTTATTGTACAAATTTATGTTGACGATATTATTTTTGGAAGCTCTAACATCTCTTTTTGTAAGAATTTTGCAAATCTGATGAAAGGAGAATTTAAAATAAGCCTCATGGGAGAACTCACTACTTTCTAGGGTGACAAATCAAACAAACTTCCAAAGGTACCTTCATCAGTCAAGATAAGTATACCAGGGATCTCATAAAAAATATGAAATGGAAAAAGAAAAATATTTTGGGACTCCAATGAGTCCTTCTACAAATCTAGATTTGGATACATCTGAGAAGGATGTTGATGAAAAAACGTACAGAGGAATGATTGGATCCCTGCTCTACCTAACTGCAAGTCGATCAGACATTATGTTCAGCGTATGTAAATGCGCGAGGTTCCAGTAGACACCTAAAGAGTCCTACTTAACTGTCATCAAGAGAATCACTCTCCATCTCATCGGAGCACAAGACATCAAACTCTGATATCCTCACTCCTTAAACTTTGATCTAGCTGGCTATTCAGATTCTGATTTTGTAGGTGAGAAAAGTGATAGAAAAATCACAAGTGGAACGTTTCATATTCTTGGTGATTCCCTAATTTCATGGCATGACAAGAAACAAACGTCAGTAGCCCTATAAACTACTGAAGCATGATACATAGCCATTGAAAATTGTGGTACTCAAATCTTATGGATCATGCATCAATTACTTGATTTTTATTTATCTTTTGAGTCTGTGCCTTTAATATGTGGTAATACTAGCGCTATCAGCATGTCAAAATATACGGTGCATCCTTCTAGGGACAAACACATAGACATTAAATATTATTTTATTAGTGATCATGTAGAACGTAGTGATTTTTCTTTACAATTTATTGATTTTAAAATCAGCTTACTGATATATTTAAAAAACCATTATTTGAGGAAAGATTTTTCTTTTTATAGAAAAAACTCAGTATATTATGTTTTAGCGATCCTTAAGATTTTTTTAACCTCTTATTTTTGGTATAAATCTCTAGCAAATTTTTTCCATATCTTATACCCCCTGACTCATGTCTTTTACATTCCGATTCACCCCCTTTTCATGCCACATTTTTCTCTTTCCTTATTATTACTATCTTTTCACCTTTTTATCTTCCTAATACTCCTCTGCCTCTTAGACTCTACCATCACCTTAGTACACTGCACCCCTCTTCTACTATTGCCTATTCACCTTCTTTCTCTTTTTTATACCTCTCTACTTCTATCTCCTCTTCCCATGACTAAAACCCGCTCTATGGCTAATCTCTCTAAACCATCTCCAGGCCATATTTTCGACAACCTCAATCCAGTCTTTATCTCTGAATTCTTCGGAGAAGCCTCTTCCCATTCCATCCAATCAACTGTCTTCAAAAAGCAACCTGTTTCACGCCCCATCTCCTCTTCTAAGAAACGTCGAACCTCTCATCTGGACTCTCTTCCTCCAAAGGACATGCACAAGTTTTGGACTTGCGCTCAAAGGGAGAAAGAAGTTTCTCACCTTCAAAAATCGCTCTGTTGTAGTTGGATGGATCATTAATCTCTCTCACTTAAAAGAGTCCCACTACAATGTAAGTGCTTTTTTCAAAGCCCAAGAACTTCCTATAGTTTTTCATTTATGCGGTCTGGAAGTGTTTGAAGATCGGGTTTGCATGTTCTATGCAAATCTTCGCTTATCATAAGACATTGGCAAATTGAAGACCTTGGTCCTGGGTACTCGCATTATTCTAAATGATTTTCTGTTTGAAAAAAGTTTTTACACTAAGTTTTATTGCGTCATTCCTTTTATGAATGTCACTTGGCCAGAAAATTTTGAAGTCAGTTTTGAAGAAGCCAAGAAGACTGTATCAAACCCGATGTGACTGTTCCACTTTTGATCCTATGTCCCTTAGTTTTAAGAACAAAATTTTGGCGCACATTATTGTGACCATGTTAATTCCTCGAAAGGAATATCCCAGTAATGTAACCTACAGGGATGTGTTTGTTCTCAACTTCTTGATTAAAAGGTACAAAATTAATTGGGGTACCCGGATTCATGAATATATGTTAGAAAGCGCCGCCGACTCTCACACCTTAGCCAGTTTGCCCTACAGATTGCTCATCACTAGAATTCTTCTTCACTATGGAATTGATCTCTCTGTTTATCCAATGGTAGAAGTTTCTTCCACATGACTCTAAGACTTTTGCAAGCATGGGTTATGTTCTTCTTGATAATGAATAGTGCAAAAGGGAGACTGCCAAAGCCCAACCGAAAACATCCAAGGTAAACAAATTTGTGACACCCAAGGTATGCAAATCTGTGACTAACGTTGTATTTTCTGTAGCTAAGAAGATGGAGAAATTTAAATACAGGCTCACAGATATCAAAGAAGGAATAGTAAGTCTCTAGGAGTCGACTACCAAGCTAATACAATTGAGCAAAGAGACTAGTACCGACGTGGGCGGGGTGTGACTCTCTCTCAATGGTTTCAAATAGGAAGGAGTAAAGATGTATAACAAAATATTTTCATAGGTTGAAACCATCAAATCTGAAACTTTCTCCTCCTCCAATGAGCTTGCAATCTTCGTCCAAAACTCGTATTCTAGCTTCACCAAAAGTATTGAGAAATCTTATGACCGATTTTGCACCAACCTGTATAATACCTTAACCTACTTCCTATCCAAGCGATAATACTCTTGTCTCTTATTCAAAGGAGGTCTGTCCCTTTCTGTGTTTGGGGTTGTATGATGATATTTTAACACTTGTCCTAACAATTTTTTTGTTTTACTCTTAACTTTGCATAATCATCTCACATACATTGTGTGATTTTTTTGCATACATTATGTTGTTTCTATTTGCTCTGCTTGTGTCTTTTTGATCATGTCAAAAGAGGGAGAGATTTCACACCAGATAAGTCTGCAACTAAGGGGGAGCAAATCAACAGAACGCATTAAGTTAGCAAGACAGCAGGAGCTAGTCGACTACTATAACAGGAAAACCAACAGTGTTTTATATTTTTCATTATAAAAAAAAAAAATTCTTAGCTTTCCATACTTATGTAATATGTTTTAATAATGACAAACTAATAATTGACAATTTGTAAGATATAAAAGATCTTTAATGAGGAAAGAATTTCTCACACAAAGGCAAGGAATATTCATCCAAATCTCGCACAAAGCAAGGAGTATCGATCCAAAGAGAATGACGCTGAATATGGAACCACATCAATTAAAAGATCTCACTGAACAAGGTAAACAAGAATGACTGAACATCTTTTATGGAAAGGCTAAAGGAAATGAGATTACGCCATCTACATGGACATGTATGGCTGTGAAAAAGGAAGGTTGCACCAAGTATAGACATATCTGATATAGACTTACCATAGGGTGCAAACTCCCTCAATCAAGAAATTAATTCAAGTCCTTAATTGAGAAGAAATTCCTTGAGTTTAATTATGAAGAATTAAAGTAGAAGAAATTGAAGAATATAAAAGCTAAGACGTAAGATAGAAGAAGTCATGCAACTCCACGAAGGGTCTGAGTGTGTCTCGATCTTAGTTTTGATAAGAACTTTGTACTCTTTGTTTATAATAGTCACAAAAAAGATCGAGTTAACTTAGTTATTACAGTTGAAGCTGTGTCACAAGATCTGAATATCAAAATAAGCTTCAAAACTTGTTTCTACAGATTTGTATTCTTACAACACCTTGACGAATTGAAAGAAAACTCTTGAAACCCAAGGAGACTGGAAGTAGGAACCACATTGGTGTTCTGAACCATGATAAATTACTGTGTTCTTACTTTATCTGATTATTTATTTATCTGTATCGTTAATTCTAATATATATTGTGCTTGAGTTTATTCATCTGCAGGGAATTCGACTATCTATCTTGACCAATCGACTCAAGAAATTTTCAATTCACTCCCCTTCCTCCCCTCTTGATTTTCAGAGTGTTCAATTAAAACCTGCATTAGTTGAGGTGTCTAAATTAAACGATGTGTCAACTTTATGTGTTCCCAAATATGCTACGCTATTTAAGAATTGTTGATACCTACAAAGTTGATTACTCAAGAAAAGCTACTTGCATACTCCGGTCCATATTTACTAATCTACATCAGACATATCTCACCCCTTGAAAAGTATACCCTCCATTTAACCTATTTGTCTGAGTTTAACTCCACACAAATTAAGGATAAATAAAAATTTTGAATATTATGATTTTAAATTTAATATATATCGAATATATTAAAATATTTTTTAATTTTGTGATCCTAAACATAAAAATCAAAATTAAGAAAAAAGAAAAGAATCATATAAGTCATTTAAATATTAAAAGTGCTTAATCGATATATATGTGTGTGTGTGTGTATATATATATATATGTTTTTCATTTATCTAGGTATGGATTCCTTGTGTATATGTATGTATGTATATGTATGTATGTATATATATATATATGTATATAT
Source organism: Capsicum annuum (assembly GCF_002878395.1). NCBI lineage: Eukaryota > Viridiplantae > Streptophyta > Magnoliopsida > Solanales > Solanaceae > Capsicum > Capsicum annuum. The sequence continues at coordinate 78,253,120 of NC_061121.1, forward strand.
GTATGTATGTATGTATATATATATATATGTATGTATATATATATATGTATGTATGTATATGTATGTATGTATGTGTGTATGTATGTATATGTATGTATGTATATGTATAAAGGAGAGTTATAGATATACCTATGTGGCACCTCTCTATGACCTCCATTCCCATTTCTCTTTTCCCCCTTTTTTGACATTTTTTTATTTCTTTCAGTTAGTTTATTTTATAAAATCATGTCCTTAATTCATACATTCAATTACATAAATTCTACTCTTAAATATTAGTAATGTCCATAAATCTCAAGCCTTTCATATTCAAACTCTCAATTAATTAATGTACAAGAAGATCATTTATCTTTTTCTCTTCTTTTTTTAAACTCTAAATATTTTGTTAAATATTTTTATCTTTCTCTATAATTAATGCGATTGATTTTTATTAAATTGAATTAAATCTACATATAATAATAAATGAGAAACGGAATAAATTTATGTGAAATCTTTCTTTGGCCAAGAATCCCATTTATCTTTTTTCACTTTTTTTGATAATTTTTTTATTTATCTAATTAATTAGTATATCTATAATCAATAATCTATATCTATATCTATAATCTATAATCTATAATATATTAAAAGTGTGAAGGCCCTTAGAAAAGTGATTTGAATTTTTTGTCCTTCATTAAAAGACTCCACAATTGACAAAACTGTCATTTACCATTTTACTAAATGATTATTTAATTATTTTATAATATTTAGGTGTCCCATTAAAAATTTGGGTATTAATATTTCCCTATTTAAACATAATTAAAAATACTATTAATTTTCAAGGTTATTAATCTTTACTTATTTAAACATAATTAAAAATACAATTAATTTTTTATTACTAATTTATATTTGAGGAACTAATAATAAATTAACTTTTTACATAAAAATACGTAAACAAATACTAACTAAATATGAACTTTAATACTAATAAAATACTATTTTAGTAGTTATTTGTTGATCGACTTTGTGAGTCCCTTTTTAACAATAATTTAACAAAAATAGGTAGGTTATTTTGACAAAAATTTTGCTTAAAATAGAAAAAAAATTAAGTAAACTCTCCTTTTTAATATTAGCATTATTTTCGTAGTAATCAATTCAGCAAAACGTAAAGAGGTCAAAGGATTTTATATATCTTTCACATGTGCTCTTCTATATATAGGATGAATTTATTGAGTTTGACCATCAACAAAAATAGAATCACTCAACATGAGTTATTTCCACAATATTTTTTTCTCATTCGTCTTTGTATTGTAAACATCTAATTTTTGACAAAATTTAATGTTTTAAGTCATTTTTAATGTTTAATAT